>NT_176740.1:240516-292710 GCF_000188095.3 Bombus impatiens | reverse complement strand
ATCGCGCTTCTCGTTCGATTAATCAACAGGCGACCAGCGATCGCTTCTGTCGATCTCTTTATTTTTTTCTTTCTCTATTTCTTTTTTTTTTTTTTTTACTCTCTATCTCGTAGCTAACAATACTACAACGTGGAACGCTGCTTCTAATTGAATTTCTAAAAACGTTGGTCGCCTAATTGAGACTGATCCTTAGATTTTAAGAAACGCGCGCAGTTTTCGTGCTCGTAAACGTTTGATATTTAAATTTAAACGACGCGTTTGTCACATTTTCTGCCAAACATTGCTAAACGAATAGTACAGACTTTCTATACTGTTATAATTTACCAGCATGAAATCTACGCACCTAGTTTTAAGCGTGAAACTGTTCCAAACGCTTGCGCCTTTGAAAACAATGTGTTTCGAGTACGATTCGAGACAGAATTATCAGGTGGACTAAATTCGAAGATCGAATTTGTCGAATTTTCACGGAGCCACGGTCACTTCCTTTGCTCGAAACGGATATTTTAGTTTAGTTAATTGAGAGATAATTGCGTGATCGGGACAACAGCGAATCAGGAAGAGCGTCCAGGGTCAATCCGGATCAACCACTCGGCACCTCGAGTACCATCGATCGATTGGTACTCGGTGATCGTTCGAGAGCATCGAGAGATTCGTGATCCTGACTCCTGGAGTGACCTGGACACTCCATTTTCCGAACCAGACTAAATATACACTGTCTCACGAAAGTATTTGAATATTTAAAGACATTTTTTAACACATATATGTTGTATTCGAAACATTGGAAAATTTTAGTAGCGTTATAATAACGTATAACTATGGTGTTTATGTTGGTAAAGTTTAAAATAAACATAATCAAAGATGTGCATAAAAGCTAAGGTAGAAGCTATATTATTTATAACAGCAATTTACACATCACGTTCCTATGTTGAATATTTATAAAATATTACAATATTAACGAAAGTTCAACGAGTTTTGCATAATACGCTCGATACGTTCATAAAAGTTCTTTGTAAAATGTGGTCAAATACTTTCGTATGTCACTGTATGTCATTAAAAATTCACGGTATGTTTCATTAACTGTGTCCATTAAAAATATTCTTGTTCTTTCAAATAACACGCGTTTCAAACGATAATATCGAATAAATTTATTGTTTAAAATAACGAGTATATCGTCGATGAAAAGCGTTGACTTGTTTATCTATAAATTATCTTTCTTTTACAACTCTTTATCTCTATCGAAGCGAATCGTACAATATGTGGATATTTATGTTCGACAGACCAATGGCTCCGTTAGAATCAATCGCGAGGTAGCAAATTGTGGCAATGGCGTATTCAAGAATCCGCGTAGTAATTCATTAAAGGGAAGATCAAGTTAAATATCTGGTTATCGACCCGATGGTCCCTAGTTAATCGTTCTTGCGAACGTGACGTCTGGCACAGTGTCGATACTCAGCAATAGCAACTTAATCTGATTGGATAACGCGATTAATCGAGCAGCTGCGATGTTGCTCCGATACTTCGAACACGTTGGCACAGTAATGTGGCCAGAATCGTTGCGTCACTGTGTTTCTTCGCTTTATGAGCCAACTTATTTTTAGATAAATTAACTTCTACAAATTGATTATGAAAATTCAGCTGCTAACAGATATTCCGAAGAATTCGCGATCGATTCTTTGGTAAATTTCAGTCGAATATAATTGAGAAATTACCGAGATCCTTCCAAAGATTCGTTGTCAATTTTATTGCTTTTATTAACAAGAAATTCCAAAGAATTCCTGATGAATTTTTCACAACTCACAGCTAAAGTTGCCAATTTCGATGATTCGATTAGCGTTAAATTTACCAACGAATTAAACCGATCCAATTTTCGCTGCACATGTTCCTGACCACGGAACGATCATCTCCGTGACAAATCTTTCGCATCAATCGTCGCGTCAGACTCACGTGTGCCCTTGCGACCATCTCATTCGTCTGTAGAGATCGCGATGTTCGTCCAATCGCCATTGCCAGGCTGCGTCGCGACGCCTCTCGAAGGCGCAAGCAAAGACAACCGAGGCGTGGGCCGTGCCACGAACGCGGACGCAGTCGATTAATCTCGTGGAAATTTCTCGAAAAACTCATTCGTGTCCATCCAACTCCGAATCGCGTCCGCGTGGTTGGCGCGAGTCACGCACACGCGACGATGTTGAAGGGGTGGACGCGCTCCGGACAATTCCGTAATACAAATATTTCCACTAAGAAAGTCGTCGAAAAGAACAAAAACTATGAATGCTAAACAGAAGAACGAAAGATGAGTCAATCGATATTTAAGAAAAGATATAATATATATGGAAATATTATACAGTAAGATTATAGAATAATATAAAAGGTACAGACGAGGCGAGGAATAAAATACTTGCTTGAACGTGTAGATGAACGCACGTGTATAATAATAAATATGAACTCATGTACTTGTATATGATATGAAAAGTTAAAGAAAGGGTCAAAGGTAGCCAGCGAAGGATATATACCGTGATGGATACGCGTATATCTTGGCTGGTGGCATCGAAATAACGCAAAGAAACGAGAGAAACAAGTATCTGATGTCTCTTTGTTCTCTCCAATATAGAGTCGTGACACAGAGGGGCAGACTTGTCGAGGCGCGCGCGGCAAACGAATAGTAGAGATCGGATAGGACTGTAAAATGAGAAAGAAAAAGAGAGAATCTGACGGCTAGTGACGAGATACGGAGAATTTTGAGAGAGCGAGCAAAGAGAATACGTATTAAAGTGAGAAAGAATACGAGAAATAATGAGAAAAGGCAAATAGAAAGACAGAGATAAATATATTTTGAGAGATTGATGGGCAATAATCGCCGAACGACAGGGACACTGAGGAGGCCAGTCGGTATACGATCCCCGAAGTGTCCAGAAAGGTAAGGAAAGCAGATGAAACGAATATATAAGTTGAACGATAAAATGTAACAAGTCTGAAGAGCGACGAAAGATATCGCCTCGCACTGCCCGCTCTCTCACCCCCCTCGAAACACACGAATCGGAAATCGCACGAATTTTTTTCAAACAATACGGCAAGATCGCGTCGATTCCATGGTATAATTCGTTCTCTTCGTTTACTCGGTCGTACGTGAAATTATCGTTCACGCGAATGGGACCGCTGAAGAGTCGTGCTTGAGCTTATCGTTACTTTTGCGAACGATCCTGACGAAACGTTAGGACTGCAAGTGTTGGGATTTTTTTGTCGAATTTGTATTCTCCCATTTAGCTTGATTTATTGCTTCAAACTGGAAGACTACGGTTTTATATTTTTGTTGATTTTAACGAGGAAGTACGGCGATTACTCGTATAATTCTACTGAAAGAATTTATAAATCGATATCGAGTGAGGATATGCAAAAATAGGCCGGGTTCTGCCCGACAAAGGCTATTATGCACTTAGCGGCACGCAGAAATAGATTTATTCAACAAACCATGTATTAATGTTGTTTTTTCTTATATCGATACAGTGTTAGCACTGCATCGGCTATAAATGATAAAATATTTGTTGCAGTTATTCGTTAATTAAGTGTGTAACAGCCTTAATTCAAGGGAAAAATGAAAAAAGAGCGTCGATAATCTCGAATTAAAAAACACATCATATAAATAATAACTCGTTATCTGATGATATCACCGAATCGATAAGCAACGAATTGTAAATTGCAGACTTTGATTGCACAACGCGTGAACAGCTTTTTCAATTTTACGTTTGATTGGATAATCACTTGGCTTGTAGTTTCTAAAATTCACTCGTACAATTGCTTCTTTCGTTATCGATGTTACAGATTGACATAACAGAATTTGCTTTACGTGTTATACAAAAAAATCTAACTTACGGCATATAAAATTTCGTTATTAACATTACTGGAGCCGCGCGAAAGATGTAAATTTTCAGAAGCTTCTTTTTGTTCCGACGATTCGATCGAATATCAGATCGTTACGAACATCTGGTTGGCTGTCATCTCGTTTTTTAACCGCGGCTCAGCAAATCTCCATGGAAAATAGATCTCCGTGAATAAAGGGGATTACGTTCAAACTGAGGAATTCGTCATTAAATTTATCTACCTGTCAGAAAGCAAGCTGAAATCCTAGCGTAACGAAAAATTTCCAACGACTATTTAATCACCATTTTTTCTCCCCCTTCTCTATTCGGCTTTGCTCTTTTTCTATCACGAAAAAAGAAAGAAAGAGGAACGAACTTTCCCAACGAGCCCGTTCGTACGTCGTCTGATAAATCGTCGTTGAAAATGAAAAATAAAAAAGAAAAATTGACAACGTTCGCAAAATTCACGAAGTTCCAAGCACGATAAACATTTGCCTGAATTTTTTTTTACCGAATATTCGCGTAACCGCCTCCACGCGCTCGTACGATCAATTTTCCGCGATTCGTTTCGCGTTTTCGAGAGAGGAAACAAAAAATAATATCCTTTTTGGCAATTTGCAAATTCCGATCAAACGTTTCGCGACTGTGTCCCACGCAACAAAACTGTTAATTTCTAAGATAGTTGAATAAGTATGCAACGAACGTTCGCACAAGTACTTTCGTAGCTGGTGAATTTCGAAACGAATTATTCGTACAAGAAATGTAAGATTTATGATTTTGGATATGTTGTTTCGCAGGTAGGGTGTATCGAAATGAAATATTCGTTTCGTGTAAAAGAAGATACAAAATTTATGATCTTTCATACACGAAGATGACAGAAGAAAAACACGATAAGGGCGTGTTGAAATTTTTATGATTTAAATGATATTTAAAGGATATTTTCTTTTCCTGATAAATTCACGATTTTGTGACTTTTCAATGGCAAGAAATTGAAAGGACGCGCGAGATTTGACGCGTTAACGAAAGGAGCGACGAAATCGCGGGTGAAAATGAAAACGTCGGAGGTGGATAGTTGGCGCCAAATTAAACTTAACAAGTTTTAATGTTCAATTATGGCGTTACACCTGCCCGGGCTGGCTCTTATTTCTGTTGGCGTAATAAGCCACGGTAATTGAAATTTACGAGCGTGTTTTACGCGGGCCGGTTCGTAAACAGGGGAAAAAGCGCTGACCATCCGCGTTTGAACCCTGTTAATTCGACAAAGCAAGGTGAATAAACTTGAAATTCTTGATAACGCGCCCATGTTCTGCCACCTATGCACTTAACTCGAATAATTTCTCGATTACGTGAATTTTTTTTTTTAGAAAATGGAAGTCAAAATTACGAAAGAAAATGTTACTTCTTTCGGCAACTGATAGTAGAATTATACATAGATAAGATTTTTTAAATACTTTCTATATTTCTATATACAGATATTTTTAGCAAGAAAGGTAAGAGACAAATATTTGCAGCTGTTAAATAATCCGACTGTATTTCTACCTATCAAATAATTTATTTGCGAAAGGGTTGAGAAACGATTAAGAAAAACCGACACTCTGTAAACCACCCTTCCACGCAGATACAACTTCGTTAAAAATCTGGCTGTGCTCTCTTCGATTAAATCCACCGAGCTCAGTAATTTCAAGCTTCCCATCAAATTAAAAACCTCCATTAACGAAATCACGAATGTCCGCCGTGGAACGAGGGTCAAATTCCAACGCAGTAGCAGCAGCAGCCGCATTACATTCGCTCGGAGGATTCTCGCAAAGCTTCGACGCGGAGCCTAACGAGAAGTTAAAGACCGAAATGGCGAAGGGGTTGAAGGGGTAGCGAGCTCGACGTCGCATTGAAAAAGCGAGAGTCCGGCGATGATTCGCCTTTTTCGCCAGTCTAGCTTTTTAATTACCGGAAGGATTAAGGGAGATCTCAAATTAGAACTGGGCGTATTTTTCCACCCACGCCTTGGAAACAAGAAGAAAAAAAAAAAAGAAAAAAAGGAGGGAAAGGAGAGAGAGGAGAATGTTAACGCAGAGACTGGCGTGGACGCGTGTCACTTGAGAATCGCACGAGCCGCAGGATTCCTCGAAAGTTTATCGTCCAGCTAAAACAGCGATACGGTTGCTCTTCAAAAGCACACACGTTCTCGTGGAACTGGCTCGTAATTACGTCGCGAAAACGCGAGCTGGGAAAACAGCAGATATCATTGAGGGTAGTTGGAGCTTTCTGTCAGACGACGAATGACTTCGTGAATATCCTCGTTTTATTGCTTGCATGTTTGCTAACCGGAGATTCTATCGGTTTGTCGGATTATTTCCGTTTTAAATAGAAGTTGAGAACTCCACTAATATTAGGAGACAAAATTTAATCACCGATAGTTAAATTAAAATTATGAAATTACGTCGAATTTCTCAACCCAAAATAATATTCTTAAATGAATTAAACGATCCTCTTCATTGAAAATTTATTACATCATACTGGTTATGCATAGAAGGCAATTGTAGAATTTCCATCGTTTTGAAATAACGAAGATTAAATTGAGAAATTTTGACTGACTCGTTCTAATCTCGCAGCTCGCGGCAACTCGATCCACACCATCGAATTACTCTGACATCGAAACCAGCCCCTGCAGCTACGCTCACATATTTTATCCTTCAACAACAATGTTTCCCAGTAGAAACATTTTCCGTCAAATATTTTGCCGGCTGCTCAAACATTATCTTCCCGTGTTTATTCAGCGCTGCCGTAGCTTTTCTCGCTTCACAAGAATCAACCGACGTTACCCGTAATAACGTCGCTTTAATTACTCTCGAATTTAACCCCGAACGAGGCCACGCCAAGGATCCACAGAATTTCCTCAGAGCAACTGTACTCCATGTTAAATCGCATCTCTCGATCTTAATCAGAGGAATTACGCGTTATATCCATTTGTAAATGAAGAGAATGCAAGGGTTGTAGCATTCGAAACGATCGTCTGATTTTATTTCGACGAAACGTTAGGAATATTTAACAACAGGGATCTGATTCTTGTCCAGCCACGCTAGAACTGTGAAGGATTAGTCGTTATTAGGTCGAGCGAAATAACGAGAGCGAAATATTGCTGTCGCAGTCCGTCAAATATATTTCTTGAATAAATAAATAAATAAATTACAGACGAATGTGAGTTGGTACAAATATAAGTTACGGAATAAATACCCGATAAATACTCGGAGAAACTCTGTAGATCACTTCGATACTCGTTTACACACGTCGATGCTCTTCGACACTGCTCGATAACTCTCTCGCTCGCGATCGCGTCCGTTTATTTATACTGGTCCGGGGGAGAACCGGAAAATTTGAATTCGTCTACGTTTGACGGTTGTATGTAGCGGCGACATACCTTTATTGATCCTTACAATACTTGTAACCTAACGGTCTTAATACTCCGAGGCAAAACAACAACAGGATTTGAATTGTCCTGACTCGCGTGCCGCTACAGAACGTTCCACAACTGTTTTACCACTGCGATGCAAAGAATCGGAATTTTTCCGTAGAATCTCTGAATATTTTATTCAATATCCGAAAAGTATTTTATTTAATATTTTACGCACGGTCGATGCTAAAGTCTTTAGCTTTGTCACCTGGTTTTTGCATTCCACAGAATCTGTACGAACACGGAGGATGAGTATTCCGTGCAGAGATCTCCAATAAAAATTACATCTCTCTATATTTTGAGAAACCGTAACGCTAAATTTTATTAGAACCTGTTATATACACAAGTATCAGTAAAACTTCGATGAAACAAGTATCATCGAAACTTATTTTATCCGCTCTATCGAAACTGCTCGGTTATCAGATAAACGAGGTTCTACTTTACCTGAAAAAGGATATCTCCTTGAACGGTATTTTCGCTAGAAAGATAGAACGAGGTTCGAGTTTTCTTCTGCTTGGTAACGAGTGAACACAATGCTCGTGGACTACACAAAGGACGTTCGTTAAGATAATAGGCCAGCGAATAGGGTAGCTGGCGATGTCGCGAAACTGTGCTCGCGATTCAAACCTTCTGAACCTCCACCGTAGCTCGTAAAGGTCCATCGGGGGAAGTTTAAACTGGTTTAAGCACCGGCAGTAGTTAGCGAGCAGCCCGATACTCTCTCTCTCTCTCTCTGTCTTCGATTATCGAAGGTCTTTCGGCCTCGTTAGCGCGTTTGAATTTTGCACGCTGCCGCTGAAAGCATTGTTGACCGCCTCCGGAGCAGAAAGTATCGCTAAGAGGTGGTGAGTTTGTGGAAATCGGTCAGGCGAACGGTCCCGAGATTTTCTTTATTCGCGAGCTTTTTTTCTTTCCTCGAAACGGATTGCTTTTGGAGTGGTTCGACAAAGATATCGCAAAAGAAGCGTAAATTTTTGAACGTTTGAAGTTCTGAGGTAGTTGAAATCATTTTCTTGCGCGCCTTTGCCAGGATGGTAGTTTGAAGGGTCGCGTTGGTCGTGTGGAATTCGTGGATTTTTCGATAATCTAAGATATTGATTTTTAGTTAGAAGTTTTACAATAAATGTTTAATACACATGATATTTTCAGAAAATTTCGTTCAAATGGCGTAGACTCTAAGAATTGAGACAGTACATTTATGTCCAGAACAGATTATATCGGATAATTCATATCGAATTACTAAAATATCCCCTGATTCATAATATCTCCGTTTTCGTGTCAAAATCTACTTCGTTTGCTGCAACACTAAATTGACGGATAACGTGAAATTGCGAAAGGAAGTTGCTCGTAACCGCCAAATATAGGATTCTCCATTCGCAGTCGCCAATCACGCCAACAATTATTCCAACGAGTCAAACTCTTCTCGCCAGCTGTCAAATACAGCCGAGAAGCGAAAGCTAAATTTAAATCTACCGCATCAAAAGCATCCAATTTCGTTTCACCTCCAATTCTCGAATCGATAGCCTAAATCGAGCGTAGCACTAAGAAGATCCGGCGAAATGGCACACGAAGGTCGAAAGTGACTAACAAGCAAGAGCAAAATACTTGGTTGAAGCAAAGCCGGAACCGCGGCATTCCTTGAAGACGGAAGTTCACGAGCGACCTAGTGGCATCAACATGGTCGTAGCTCATGCTACTCGCTAGCGCAACGACAGGTGGCGGGTGGTTCGAGTTTTCGGGCTTAGCAAGTCAAATTTATGCAGATACAGGCCACGCGAGCAAGGTTGCGCGATACGTTCGAAGCTGTGTGTTTGCTTGTTCCAGGCATGCGACACATCCTGTACCATCGAGTCGACAGAGTGGTAGATTTTCGACAGAGGCTGGGTCAAATCGGGTCGCGCAAACTGACGAGCGAAGGCACGTCGATTATTAATAACACGGTCAAGTAGGCACGTGACTCTTTTCACGAGAATTCTTTATAGTATAAACTCTTTGACGATGGCCTGTGGCCTTTTCTTCGAGATGTTTTTAACCGAAGGTTGATAATGACCCTGGTATCTCGAGACCAGTTGGATGCCAGGCTTCATAGTCTTAGTATCGATCGATTGGTTAAGTCTTTTAGCGAGATGTCTGACGACGCGCGTTTGTTGCTCGAACCTCTCCGAAGCAAAATTAATTAACTCGGCTTTTTATTCGTTTCTTAGCTTTGTTACGTAAGTACGTGACTAACGTACAATTCTCGAGAAGCGAACGAGTTACTGTCGTAAGTTTGTTCGTCTCCACGATGTGATAAATTCTCAGGGAAATTAGAAAAGACAGTGTTTAAAATATCATTGCTTTTGTGCATTTTTCGATTTATAAAGTTGATCGATATGGCTTTTGAAAGGCGGCATGCTATATATATAGGGTGGTAATTCATTGTAGATAAACCAGGTTGATTCTATGGCTGAAGATAACACGAAAATAAATCATAACGGAATCCTGATATTCGCAAGAATTGAATTATACCGATTTTTCATTTTACTCGCCAAGTTCGAATTAAAATTGGGAAGTATTAAAATTTGATAGTTTTTAAAGTACGAGTAATGGGGGAAAATGCATCCCATACATTTTCTAGCGAAGGGAATAAGTTATGTTCTCCATCGATCGTTCCTGGAGAAGAAACTCTTGGTAATAAGGGTAAACTTGGTTGCAGAAGAAGCGTGCGAGCATCGTCGATATCAATTACCCTGCAACGAGTAGCGCGCGATATAAATTATAACGAGGACGACAATGCTGTTAATGAAAAAAGTTGCATATCGATCAACCAACCCAGTCTACCATCCAACAAATGCCTTCCCTTATTCGTTACGAACTTTAAGTAGACGCCTCTTTAAAGTTTAACGGTTTAGCGGCATCGATCGAGAAGCTACTTTATTTATGACAAAAATTACGACGAGGTTCCTGTCTACTCCACGATTGATATCATGTACTTATTTCAAAAGTTCTATTTATGGCATTGCTTTCGTCGAGAGAAGGGTATGCCTTTTGGCATCCAAGTGCACAAACACTTAGATTACAAAATTCCAACTTCCAGAGTTGCGAAGTTCAAAATTCCACGCTGAATAAATCTCATATTCCACGTTCTAAAAATTCGAAATTCCATCATTGCAAAGTATCAAATTTCACGTTTCTAGAATTCGAGGTGAACAATTTCTGCGACCGATTTTATTTCAAATTTTCTATCCACGATACCGTGGTTCGTCTCGCCTCTATCAACGAAGGAACGCGTATCATTCGATAGCGCGACAATTTTCCAGGCGCCTAAATCGAAAAATCCAAATTTCCGAAAGAGAAGACGGCACGATTCATACTACTCGTTCCAAACCTGTTCGCGATTATGCGGCAATTCGTATCCCTTCCACTAAAGCAAATTATGTGTGTCATTCGAGAGCGGAGTTAAGCAGGCGCGTAGATCGAAAAATCGATGGCCGAGACTGCGTTCCAGGTTAGCCTAACGAGACACGATTTACCGGAGGCCAGCTAGATTTACTTACTTCCTGTATTTCAATTCAGATCGCGCTGATACGACGGCGAATCGGCCGGAAATCGTGGATCGTTCGTGTCAGCTCGCGTCACGAAACTTCGTGAACCAACTCTTGGTTCCGTTTATTATCGTCGAGACTGTCTCTCCTCTCTCTCTCTCTCTTTCTTCCTATCTCTATATACATATATACATATATTCGAACTACGACACGGAGACACGTTTTTGCAATTAATCGAACGTCGAGAAAATTGAACGAATTGACGATGCAACCGAGGGATTCTCTCTAACCGGACACACAAGGCTGCCAATCGTAGAACCCTAGCTACAATGGTCCCCTTAATCGGATCGATATCGTTCGAACGAGGCTGGCTGGCTCTCTGTCCACGAAATTGAATCGAGAAGCACGATCTGCTCGAGTTAATAGCGGATAAAGGCTTGACTATCTATCGGCCTGGTGATAGTTGGAACAGAGTCTTTGTCAAGTAGCGCGGGTCGATGATCGAGGGATTCAGGATGGCGAACGTCTAGGCTTGATCCGAGTCAACGTCATTTTATCTGTCGGCAAACGAGCCGGTGACGGATTTACTGGTATTTGCACGGGCAAATAGAGGTAAGCCATGGCTAGACCGAGCCGACGGTAGAGATAATATTGTAACAACGCCGGGACAGGTTGAATCTGATAGGAGAAGCGCGCGATTGTAGGCCCTTGATGCTGGTATAGTCTCGTGTCGCATATGGCCGTGGTTGTTGCGACTTAACCGGGTTACACCGAATGTTAGGTTGTTAGTGGAATTGGAAGTCGCTGCTAGGAAATCTGTTACCGTGTTCCAAGGGATGAGCTATAAAGGGAGATTTGAATTTTACGATGCAAAGGATTTGATCATCGTGACTGACGTTAGCCATGTTTATTGAATCGAGTGCTGAAATTAGGTTGCCAGTGACATTGGAACAAATTGTTGGATATTTTGTTTCTCTAAACCGTGTTGGAAGATTTGGTTGTGAAAGCAGAGGAAGGTTTGAATTTTATGGCAGACAAAATTCTATTATCGGCCGATGTTACGGAGAGAAATTTCGAAACTTTAATAATTCTGCAACTTTCGTGGTAAGCCTACGTTATGGGGAATTAAAGTAAGTTCTAATAAACAAGGAAAGCTGGGTCATGGCACCCCAGGGTTGCAGCTTCTTCTATAGCGAATCCGGACCACGATAAATCATGTTACGCTAAGTCCGCTGCCAAGGAACATCTAAACTGCAGTATAGCAGACTGCGCTGTAACTTATGGCAGATCGGGCAACTCCGGAAGAAAATTCCATCCTCGCTAGATCGAATTAAAGTGTCGATATAGGAAAACTGAAGTATGAAAAATTTCAAATCTCGTACGTCCAACCTAAGTTTGCTAGAAAGACGACACATTGGGATAGACAACTTTAAAAACGATCATAATTTAAATACCATAATTGTCCAATAAAATTATACTACGTGACGAGAATAAAATCACAAAGCTTTAGAAAAAAATTCTTCGGTGCTAAATGGTTGAATATTTAACAATAGTATAGATAAATAAAATACTTCTATATATATCTCAAAAAGTTCACCTTTCTTAATTGCCTCGTTCCTCGAGTAAACGAAAACGATTAGATCGAAGAATAGCCCTCGATATATGTGACTATGGCAATTTGCGACGCGATTAGACTCTTCAAAATTGATCTACGCTTGCTGCAGAAAATCACGAAAGTTCAAGTGAAAATGAAATTCAAATGACTTCCTTTAAATGGAAATATCGCTACTAAAATTTGCCAACAAAATTCCACGTCGGGCTACAATTTCACGATCTAACGATACCATCCCAATTATAATTTTCGATCCAAGCAATACAACAATAATCAGCATGATAAAAACGACCGGTGAACGAACAATCGACGTTGCAAACGTGGTCGGCCTAATTTGCAAAATAATCGCGACGTGGATTTACAGAGTGTACGCACGCGGATGTTCAACACGATACACGTATGGCAAACAAAGATTTCGGGGCTCGTCCGCGTTCGTATTGTTTGCTGTCCAACAAGGCAAAGCACGACCATCGATTCCGACAACGTAGACGCGGGTCCTCGTGTCTGTTCGCGTTTGTTTGCTCGTTTGTTGCGCATCACGCCAATCCTGCTCGTCGAATTTTCCCTATCCTACAATAAGATCCAGCCGCGCTACTGTTTGCCTTTCATTTGCTCGTCAACGATGGATATCCATCTTGGACGTTTTATCCCTCACGACAAACCAACGTCCTTCGTGACTTCTTGTTTACAATGTTGTTTATTCGAACTTTACTCTGGATTTTGATTAATTTCATCGTAAATTGTAAATTCTTTACCATTGTACCTCGTCGGATATCTTCCGATTTCTTCGAATGTTTCATTCGTAAAATGAAAGTAACGAAACGAAGTAAAACTATTCTCGATACTAAAATCAAATATCCAAAAATTAGCTACGTTTTATTTCGTCGATTTTCTTAACGATCAACGCAATGATATGACAATATAGATTTGAAAAGATGTAGATTAATCATCGTTTTGCCGAATAGTTCTAGAATGGTACGAATTGTCTTGGATATTTCATCTTTCTTCTGACGCGTTTGATGATTTATACCGCTTAATACTTGATACGAACTAAAGAGGAATAGAAGAGAATTTTCGTCGGACGGCGATCAATAATCTAGATATTCGATATCCACCGATGAATGAAAGATTATGGTACGAGTTGAGAAACTTTCACGCGGAATATGTATAAAGGATCTTGCTCCTAACGGCCAGCGTTTCATACTTGCTAAACGTTTCACGTCGATATTTAATATTTATGAGCGCGTAAAACACGCGTAACTGTAAAAGCGTCGAAACTTGTGTGCGAAGCGAGACATGAACTCATCGATAAAATCATATCGTTGATCGGTATTCATCGTTCACATATAAAAAGACGGATGCCGATATCAACTACGAATCGTTCGATCTCGAATAGAATTTCATGTTTAATATCGATGTTCGTTATTCTTCCGACCAGAACGTCTCTTAACACTTTGACTACCACGCCAAAATCACACGATTCGCTCAGAAGGCCACGGGAGTAATTTTATTATTCAAAGTATATAATGGCAAAATAATAATAAATCGATGATTTAAGACTATGTTCTTCCCCAATGAACCGTTTATCTTATTGGCGCAATGGTACCAGTTGATAGCGACATATTATAACAAGGCTTCGTTTATTTCGACAAACCATTCGCATTTGTTATTTCGTCGCAAGCAAAACGTGCAGAATATATTGTTGAAACGTGTAAAAGATATTAGTAAACGGTATTTGCTCGTTCTATATACAGGGTGGTTGGTAACTAGTGGTACAAGCGGAAAGGGAGTGATTCTACGCGAAAAAAGAAGTCGAAAATATAGATTAATTAAAGAAATTTAAAAATTTAAAAATTTAAAAAATTAAAAAGTAACGTCAATCGAGACAACGATCTACAGTGAGATCCGTTATAACGAGACGCGATAAAGTGCACGCGTACCGAGCGAAAATTCAAAGTCGATTTTCTCGAAAACAAAGCCTCAAACGAAAAATGTTTATTCTATATTTTCGACTTCTTTTTTCGCGTAGAATCACCCCCTTCCCGCTTGTACCACCAGTTACCAACCACCCTGTATAATAGTAAAATATGTGCACACTTCTAACTTCAATTATATGATTATACAGCAGCATTTGCGATTATTTTCTAAGATGTGTTTTTAATAATATTCGTAGATTACCCCTCAAAGATGTGGATACAAAATACAATGCACCTTTAGATGCAAGATTTGTTCTCATATTTTTTTTTTTTTTTTGTTTTTATTGATGTTCTAATAAAAATGTTTAATCGTTCAATGGGGCACTTTTTATTTCAAAGTATCTTCTATTTATCGGTTATATTCGAAATCCCTTAATTGTCAATTTTCATACAATTTTTACAATTGTAAGAAGCTCAAGCGCTCCGGTCAACAATGATCAACGTGACAGTCAAAGTGTTAATCGATGTTCGCTGTTCACTGCTACGTAATTATAACGTAGAATATTAATATTCGTAGAAACAAGGATAAAGAGATTGAAAAATGATCTCTTATTTCGTGCTCTGGCATTTACATGATTTACCATTTAAATTTCGCTATTATCAACAAGTGTTTCAAGAATTCATAGAAACTGCGATTAAATCCGTGTCGACGACGGTTTTGTTAGTCGAATTGCAGAAGTAATTCCAAGAGAAACTCCTTGTCGACGAGTCTAATTAACCAATTTATCATGAACACCTGTGTAAAAGAGACCTAATTTCTGCCAGAGAGTTAAACACGATCGCTCGTTACGAGCAGGCGACGTTCGTTTAATCCGGCTATAACTATAACGCGACGAACAAACCTGCGCTCGTTGGAAACAGGATCGTAAAATGCAAATTGGTGGACCGATCGACGCGATTGGCCAGCCAGCTCTCTCAACGGAATACGGGACAAACAAATACGGGGTGGTTGAGATAATATTCACGTTCGAGATACGATGCTGTCTCCTAGAATATATAAATATAACGCGAGTATCTCAGGCAGAAAAATCGGCAGAAAATATAACGGTATCGTTTTGCTTCGTTCAGATAAAATCTAACAGGTGTTCGTTGTGTTTAGGCAAATTGAGAATTATGGAAAGATGGTTATTAACAGGTTACTAAACCAGTAGATGAGAGATTGCAGAAAGTTAATATATTAAAATCGTAAAGTAACTGTTCAGAAACATTGAAACGAATTCAAGCAATATTACATTAAAAATTGTAGGATTGTTTAAGAAGCAAGATACCAAATCGAAAATGGCATAGTCGGTGTAAGTAGAAAAATTACGTTAGGAGTTACGGTATATTTTAACAAATGAATTAAGAAAATAAATCAGAGACTACGAAATTGCCTTCCATCGAGATCCATAAATCGAAGATTACAGTATGCTCGAGCGAATAAATTAACATACTAATCGGCAGTTGTAAAATTAATTTGAAAATATTTCTCAAGATATCTTATATAAATAGGATTATAAATTCTACAAAGTCAGAGTACGTCGAAATCATAAATCAGAAATTGCAGAATTTTGAAACGCGTAGAAGATAATACAAATGTGGAGGTTGGTTGATCGTGTGTTTTAAATGGCGACATAACTCTATGTTAAAGTCGTCAAGAGTATTTAAAATAATTAATAAATACAAAGAACGTTCGTTAAGACGCTCGGTACAAACTGATTCGCTAAGACTGTGTATAGATCGCTATTAAAATCGCGAAAAATTGAGACTGAAAAACTGATATTGATTCGCACGTCTGACTAACTTCTGAAGAACATGGTCGTCTATTTATACCGGTCGAGGGAGTACCGGAAAATATAAATTCGTCTTCCTTTGACGATTGCACGTAACGGCGATATTTTTCTTGCCCGGAGTTTATTTATTATTATATTATGTATGTCTTAACGATGTTGATACTCCGAGACAGAACAACAACATGATTGTTGCTACACAAACATAGGTGGCAAGCATAAGTGGCAGAAGTATAAAATTTCGCGACTGACACGATCGAAAAGATCGGAGAATGACGAATGGAATCTCCATTTTAACGAAAAAAAGTCTCGTGAACCGCGCAAGGGGATGAGAATGGAGGAGAAAAAGGAAAAGGTGAAGTCTAAACAGCGGAGTCCGAAAAGTCCGAAGAAGAAAATCGTACGGTAAGAGCGAGCCAGCTGATAAAGGGAAGCGTCGAAACGTCGAGATATTTCACCCCCTACGTTTTACTTTCTTTTTCTTTCTTCTTCTTTTTAATTTATCCACTAGCGACGAAAGTACTTGTGCGAGATCAAGATAATCGGAAATCTACGGCAACGGCTTTTATGTTCTTCATTTCTTTTCACCGTGTATACTTTTCTTCGATCGTCCGGAAAAGTGGAGCGTTCCACGACCAAAGAGCAATAAAAAAAGAAACGTTTCCTTTTTTTGTGCCTCTCACGATTGTTTGCTTCCCTCGGTAACGAGAGGAAGTTTCGAGATTTTTCAGAATATTCGGAATTGGTTTTCTTTTGCTCGTTTACGTACACTTTGCCGGATTTTCGCATGGAAAATGCTTGATCGATCGCTTCTCATATCCTCATTGATCGAAGAATTCTTATTTCAGAGATTTTACGCTTTAGAACGCAGCGATTCGAGAATTTTTTCAACGTTGATTAACGAAAAGTATCACGAAAAGAGGAATAAATAAACATTATGGATATCAAAGCGATCGATCAGATATTTTCATTCTTGGCCTCAAAGACAAAAATTCTTACTCGAACGAGTCCTTCTATTTCCATTCTTCGTGTTGTTATATATTTTATAGATTATCTTTCATTAATAATTGCATTTGCGAACCATCTTCGAGGCCAAGAATTTAATTGCAGGATTTTTAACAGGTTTCTCGAATTTAGATAAGGTTTCAAAGCAGGAGGAGGATCGAATCAATTCTAAATTTGGCGAAATTATTTATATTGTTGTAACAAACATTTTTTTTTACATTAAAGTCCTTTAGATTTTTCTTCGTTGCCAAATTGACAAATTGACGATCGCTCGAAGAATCACGAAAGATATTATTGTACGGCAGCTGTACGTCGCCAGAATTGTTAAAATTATAATTAAATTATATCGGTCTAACTATTTTCCTTAAAGTTTCCATCTTTGTTTTCTCTTTTTGTGGAATATGTATTCAGTGAACATTTAAAGGATGTCAGTTCGAAGGGAAGATGCGACTTAGCAACGCACAGCTGCAGTTATTTTCACATTTGTCAGTTGATCGATGCGCAGCGGCGATTTATCCAGACCTGCACGCTTTTCCATGCTGAATTTCGAGGAAATGAAAATTGAGAGGCCGATATGGGGAGAAATTGCATTCTCCTCTTTGATTGCGCATCCATCAACGTGTCCTCGATCGTGAGATTCGTGCGTGACCCACAAAATTCCTGTTGTTGGTTCTTGAACCATTCCAATCCGCGTCTCATTCCTTTCTACGTGTCAACGATCGGCAAATATAAAAGAACAATACATATAATTCTCCTTCTTCGTCAGAAGTGTAAGTTTCACTCACAATTTCTATAACGAGTTCTTCTATTTTCTATTTCTCTTTTGCGATTTTTCCTTTTTTCAAATAAACGCAATATCTTATATAAAATTTTAAGAATTTACAAAATCCATATATCTATGTTAAAAATATAGAAGCTTAAGTTATGAGAAGTTCAAAGTGGAGTATCTTAAAGAAACATTTGCAATGTATAAAATTTACACGATTTTTCTTTAATTCTATTTTCTTTTAATCTTCGTTCGACAAAATTTTCGTGAAAATATCGATAGAAATTGTCGATGAAATTTTTATTCGATGTATACGAAGAAGAAACGTCAACACGAATCTGCCGATCGATCGATAAGAATAAAATTTGTATAGTAAGATATAACCGAGAGATATTTTAATATTTTGTTTATTTGACAGGTGAACAACGCGACAGCGAGGGTGCAGACGAAAAAACCACCGACGGTACCCAACGGTAGGTTTAATCTTATTTTTCACGCTTACAAATCTTTCTTTACAAAATACAAACAATGTAGAAATCTTATCCACAGTTGTGCGTTTTAATTCACGCGATTCTTTAATTTCCATTTCTAATCAAAGATCGCAAACTTGATGCTAAATAATGTTATGGTATTTTCGATGCTCGTACAATCTTCGCCGGCTCTTCTATTTTTCGCTAAAGTAAATATGCGATCGGTGCTTCGTTTGATTAAACGTTTATTCTGACTGAATTAATTAAGATGGAAATTTAGCTCCTTGAAACGCGTGAATACGAAGCTGTGAGCCATTCGATCGCTTTGCGAATGGAGATGAAATAGGCAAAGAATATTAGACGAATCGTAGAATATGATTCTTTACGAGGAGAGTCCGCGTTTCTAATCCGATCGATAGAGCACTAAGAGCTCGTGCAAGCGATTGACTTTAATCTAAATCTAATCGCGATTGCATTGCACGAGCTTGTTAAAATCGCAACTTAATCCGGATCAACAGCACCGGCCATTTGTGGACGAGATCTGTGTCGAAACATCTATTCGTACTTGGAGAAACTTGAAGAAGTCGTGTTTCCTTCCATAGCAACGATTTCTTCCTCTTATGATATTTTCTTAAACGTCCGAAAAGTTTCTTTCGTTTTATGCACATTTTTCGTTTTATGTTATTTTATCGAATTACCTGTGATTCGTTTTATTCTGTCAAGATAAAGATCACAACGTTCGACAGACTAGATTTCATGTTTGTATAAAAATGCATCGTTGTAAAAGACGTGTCTGTAGAAGAAAGACACTTTTCGGACAACCTAATATTTCCGAATGGGGACGTTCGATCGATCGAAAACTCGGTGACTGTCGATTAAATGAAATTTCTAAGATGCTTTCGTAATTAATGAAACAGCAATGTTTCAAACACGAGTTGAGTATTTTTGTCGGAGGTAAATTACGACATGTTCTTCGCGTTACTTCGCTTATCTTGAAAATTTATTAGAGCCAATTTAAGACTGATGTGATGTAGATGAACTTTCGACTTAGCGGAGGATTAATTAAATCCAATGGACAGATGTGATTGATAGAGAGAATGTGTAATAACAGAAAATTGACGTTTTGTTGAGTAACTGTATTCGAAGGAGAAGATTGATTTGCCGATGTGATCGAATATTACAGAGATGAAATTTATTTGCAACATTATCGTATCAGTAATTTTTCAAAGTTGAGATAAACCCAAGTGAACAGGAAAAATATATAAAACGATGATTAGATACAAATAAACAGAACGATATACATGCAATGTACAATTATTTATGCAACTCACAGATAGTTACATACATGCAAAACGCGAAATTAAATAGAATTAGCTGTTAATTAATACAAATCTAGGTAAATACGATATTACAATTAATAATTACTATCATCCAGCTATCATAACACAATTATAAATAATCGACACTAAAACAACAATAACTATGATTGACTGCCAAGTATTTCCCAACGCGAAAGCCTAGTACGAATAACCCGTATCAGACGCACCAACGTACGATGAAAGCGTCTCTAATTATAGTCAAACTTGTTAGTCCATAATGGGTGACCGATTGACGCGCCACCATTTGAAGAAACGAGATTCGATTCGATTCGTTTGACCACGTGCAACGCGCGTGTACTGCATTTTGAAACGTTGCTTCTATCGCTCTTCGAGAAATTACGTTTGCGAAATACGCGTGTTCCCATAGATTTCTTGGAATCGAGATACTGTCGGATAAATAAGGAGCTAGAAAGTTACTCTGTTGATTACGTAAAGTAAAATTCTTCGAAGTATCGAATTCAAAATTCCGCAAAATCAGAGCAAGCTGTAAAACTGCAATTCATAATGTTTATTAAATTAAAATGATAGATCAGAGATTATAGAATTAAGTAGAAAATCGTAGGAAGTAAAATTATCTAACATACCGGATATGCTGAAGATTACAATATTTTTCAACAAGTGGGTCGTTATATATACAGGGCGGTTGGTAACTGGTGGTACATGCGGAAAGGGGGCGAAAAAAGAAGTCGAAAATATAGAATAAACATTTTTCGTTTGAGGCTTTGTTTTCGAGAAAATCGACTTTGAATTTTCGCTCGGTACGCGTGCACTTTATCGCGTCTCGTTATAACGGATCTCACTGTAGATCGTTGTCTCGATTGACTTTTCTTTTTAATTTAAAAAATTTTTAAATTTTACGTTTTTATTCTATATTCTCGACTTCTTTTTTCTCGTAGAATCACCCCCTTGCCATTTGTACCACCAATTACCAACCACCCTGTATATAATATTTTTTCACGAGGTTTCAAGGTTATCTGTATATTTTTAAACGGAACCCTACATCTTTTTATCCATCGATTAATGCCTCTTTTCATTCTCTATACGAAAATATCGAGGTAAACCTGTCCGAAAATGCTTAGTTTAAGAAATATTTTAATCTTAATTCTGTAAGACTTGGCGTACGACAGACAAATTCATAGCCTCGTGTTTATCTTTCCTTCGTTTCTCGTGCGATACATTTGATAAAATTAACATAGAAGTATCTTTTAAACTATACATTTTCCGACACAAGTACCCACCTTCATACTTTTCTATGGAGAATAAAAAATTACGTGCGTTGACGTAGAAAGATATACAGAGTTCTACTTTAAAAAATAGCGATGATTTTGAAATTTCCTTAGAAAAAAAAAGGAGAAGAAAGATAGAATGAACTTGAAAAAGAAATCTTTCCACCGTTACGCGTTTCCCCTGAAATAGTTTAACCGCGTCCTGAGAAACTTCTTCGTGCAATCGCGACTAAGGCAGATATTTTCGTGATCTCATTTAACTGAGACACCCTGTATTATACATTTTGACTTAAAGAGGACAGTAGAATTCTACACAGAGAGTCAATTAGTCCACAAAGAAGGAATTTTTCTAATCCGCTAAACGATCGACCAACGAAAACAAACGACCGATTGATAACTGTTCCTTCGATCGAACCAATTCCTTTCTCGACCGCATCCCGCAATGAAATTCACTGCAGCATTCAAATCGCGCAATTAACCACAAGCTGCAGCCACTAGGTACCACACGCGGCACGATTAAGGCCGACGGAGAACGTTCGACGCCTGACTGGTATGCGTCCTAACACAAACGTCTCGTAACAACCGTCTCGACCGCCATTCCCACAAATTCGCCTTAGTCGTACGTCGATTCTCGTCACCCATCGAATTCCTCCGGCGATAAAGTCGATTTCAGTTCATTCCATTAACTGTGTTTCTAAAGCTTATCGAACGATTGGGACGCGGAGCGATTAATAATCCGCTTGTCGGCGTACGTGTCGCTGATAAAACGGTGAAAGCTGGAACGAACGACCGCGGCGACGTTTTATCATTTGCCGTAACGTCGATGGGGAAAATGGTTGAGCCAATCTGTGAACGCAGAGAAATTTCCCAAACCAAACTCGGTTATGCTTGCACCATTTAACTTGTACAATTCCCTGCGCGCGGAAACTCGCGGTAAATCGTGCAGGAAGTCATCATGTTCTAATTTATTAACAGAAATTACAAGGCACTGAATTCAAAATCGTCCCAGATGAAGCGTTGTATAGGTACATAGAGGCGTTCGACCACAGTTTCGCTATTGTATGGATCGAGCGCGTTCCGGTCAGGCTGATATTTTTGTCGAATGCCGTTAATCTTAACAAAAATGTCAACGTCACGTTAACGTTTCGTATGAAATTCTTTTTCGTCCACCTGACATCGTTGGACGATGAAAATTTTCATAAATGCACGAGCATTCGCCAACAACTGATTACGGATAGCGCGGATAAAAGACAATTTTAAAGCGAGTATAACGCGGCACAAAGCTGACGGGTTATGAAAAAATCTCTCAACGTTATTACTTGGCGCAGATTCTTAGAATTTACGATTGCAATTTCAAAGTAAAGCCTCAAAGGAACGAACGAACGGTATAATTCCTAAAATACTAATCTCTGTCGATACGTTGCAATTGTCTTTTTGCCTGCTGTGCCGCGTATCCTTTTTCCTTGTTCGTCCTGGAAACATGTACAAAGCTATAGCAGAGAGACGACAGAGTGAATATTCCAGCGATCTATCATCCACGGAAAAAGCCTTTTTCCTTGACGCGAGTCTTGAAAATTTCATTCCATCGCTAAGGTTTCCTTTTTCCTTCTCCTTGGCTCGTGTTTCGTCATTTTGTCACGTCATCGAAGGAAAAGGTTTTCGCATGAACGCGTAAATTTCGTACCGAAACGACGCGACCTAAGACGAAGGCTCCTCGCGTCGCAACCAAAAGTAGACGCTGAGTCGTTGATGTTACGCGTATTATACAATGTGGCCCTGAAAGAGAAACGTTTATGGAAATTCGCCGCTATAGGATCGTGGCAGTGAATTTTCACCCGAGTCGAAAATATAAAACGTAATCCGTTGATATGGAAATTGCTGTTGCGGGATAATGCCGATAAAATTGCGCTTGTGGCGTTATCTGTTATTGCGGAGAAATTAGATGTCGTCCGAATTAATTAAATTCTCCCCGCTACCCTCAATGATGGGGACGGGGATGGGTGGTATTTGTATGTGCATCATGCGAGATGTTCACCGAACGAGCCTCGATTTAATATTGTCTTTGTTGGTTGATTGATATCATGTCCAGTTCTTCTCGGTTAATCGCTAATTTTCTCTTATTAAACAATATTCTAGAAATAATCTAATTGTCATTTTGTATTTTCATAATAGTATATGTAATTATTTTGGTAGTATATATTACAGTAATATTTTGTAATATTACTAAATATATATTATTAAATCAACGAGAGCGAAAGAAATAAAAATTCATAATTTTAGTACTTTTAGAACACGTTCTGCATCAAATTATTTTTCGGTACGCTGTTTCATATACGTGTAAAAATACTCTCTTTTGTGGTTTTTGATCATTTTCTCTGATATGGAATATTACCTTTTTCATAAAATAAATATTCATTGTGTCTATTCAATTTATAAAATGAATAAATATCCATTTTCCTATAACGTATTCATGCATATGAAATGTATAATACAACAAATTCAATTTCCACCGTAGAAACTTCACTTTACTTTCATACGTGATCAATTACAGATTTTATCCTCATAGACGATTCCATTAGAAAAGATCACGTTCCTTCTTATAAATGATCAATCGCAATCTTTATTCTTGCAGGCAAACGAAATTCCTATTACAGAGGGTTAAATGCCTTGCCATAATCGACTTCTTAGATAGCAGAAAAAGACCTTTCTGAATGCGCAGCAATTTCCTCGCATTTCACGAGAATTCCACGAGAATTTCGTTCTCGTTATCGGTGTCATCGATTGCAAGTATCGCGGCATCGTGTGAAATTCGTGTAACGATTTCTCCCGAGGCTTTGGTGCTCGGTAACTTTTAATTTTGCTCCGGCGATGGGTTACCAGCGAACCGACCACCCCGTCACGTTTTTCCACGCGCTGCTTTATGGAACATTTCCCCTGGGGTGATGTCTACGTGGAATCGCAGTTTCTTTTGCTTACTTCTCTCGCTCTCTGCTCGGTCTCTATACTTTCAAAGCGAATATTTCTAGCTGACAGACGAACCATCGTCTGCCAAAGACTGTCCTTGAATCACAGTTTAACGAAATGGCCACGATATCTCCAGGATAGAGTTTGCGGAAACTTGTCGTGAAAGAACACCGAGGTCACCCTGTTTGCCATCAAACTTTCTCGTTCGTGGAAAACCCGATATTTCAACGTTTCAAAAGTTAAACTGATCGACTACTATCTTCGTAAATTTCTCAGTTTTATCACTCGGATATAGAATTAAGGTAAACTTTGGAAAGTAATTTTGTGGAAAACGTCATCGCTTCTTTTTATTTTTCGATTTATAGGATTGATCAGTGAGCAGTTTATTTAACGCTAGAATCGTCGACGGTTTATTTATGAAACTTCTACCGAAGAAATAAGAACGAGAGATGTACAAACGCCACATAACGTAGGAATATTGGAGTTTTATTCGCGAATGTAAATGAAAATATTAGCAGCTATGCGCAATAATAAAATAACAATAGCTTTCAGAGTAATTTCATTTCCAACGATTCGTAAAGAGAATTTTCTCGTTTCTCGATCGAACCATGGTCTTCGAAGAACATGTCTTTGTCCATATAGTTTGCAAAATATCATTGACATTTCCAAAAACCCACCATTATAAATTTATCAAATTTCTGTGAAACATTGGTCTGTCTGATGATCTGTTACTCGAACAATTCCAGTATTAAATGAATAATTCCACCTGATACAAACGAGAAATATGGGCCAGAGTGACGAATTTATTTCTATCCATTTCCATCTCTACGGACGCTTTAAATTGCGTTGTTTTCGTCACGGACAAAGGTATCGCGGAAGATAAGCTGGCTCTGTTTGTCGAACGAATCTTCGATAGGAATCGACGTTTACTCGAGTATAAAAATATCGTCCTAGAAATCCAGTTTCGCCTTTATACCTTCTTACAATCGTTCTACTTTTGTATTTTTACTGCTCGTCAATGAAATTCAATTGCATCTGTCTACTTCTCGATCCTAGGAATCAGTTCTTCTCTCATAATTCAATTTAATCGAGATTCTTATAAATAATAAGCTTTACACTGTACTTTAACGTACGTCCTATTAATCTAGCACGTGTGTATATATATTCTGCGATTCTACGTATAATATAGAAGCTGTGTACCGGAGGAAATAATTTTGCAAATGGAGAGCGGAAGATCTCCCAACGGTAACATCGTCGTTCGCGAATTACCAAGAACAGCCTACGACGAGAAATATCCAGTGAAGCGAAAGTTTCGCGGCAGATCGAACCCTGGAATATTCGCTAGATTCGTTTCCCTCGCAAAGAAAGCCGTATATTCTTACCTCGTATCGAGGTTACGACGAACGAGACTTTTCCGACGAATCAGTCTTTTCAAACCTTTCGGATATCGATATGCGATTTTTTCTTTTTGCCTTGTCTATCGTTGAAAATTCTTCGAATCGGACAGAGCAGGCGAGGATCTCGATAAGTCACGTTTTATGGAAGAGCAATTTTAAAATTCAATACTCGTCGATCGAATCCACGTTAAAATTATCTTTCCATTTGATTTTTACATTAAAATACTTGCTTTCGTCGTCGCCTTAAAAATTTAAAAAATAGTAATAACGTCGATTGATTAATAACGATCGAGTTAAGCTAACGTAACGATTAAACTATTATTATTCGTTTGATTTATAATTAAAATAATTCAAAAGGCCTATCCCTTTGAATGACAATATAATAATAATATTTTATAATCGATCTGTGATTATAATTATAAAAATAATAACTACGTAACAGCCAACGTGTTGACCGCAGCATTACTCTGTTATTATCTCTATTAAAGCAGTTTCACCGCGCCGGAAAGACACTCTATCGCCGTGAAAAATTTACGAAGCGACCAACCGCACCAGTCTTTCTCAGGGCAATAAGAAACAAAGACAGAAGTGTTCTTTTTATACG
The DNA here is from genome assembly GCF_000188095.3 of Bombus impatiens. Classification (NCBI taxonomy): domain Eukaryota; kingdom Metazoa; phylum Arthropoda; class Insecta; order Hymenoptera; family Apidae; genus Bombus; species Bombus impatiens. The sequence continues at coordinate 266,716 of NT_176740.1, read as the reverse complement.
CCGTGCACGGTGTTTTCCCGGTGGCGTTTCGTCGACAGCGGGAACATTTCGTGCCGACCAGAGGAAATTTACAGTGGAATGGAACGGTGGGTGCACGTAGCCTCGCGAAAACATACCACGTAACGCCACTTTTCCCTGCTTGTACGTCGCTCGTTGTTTCCGTAATATGTTTGCACAGGCTATGTTCCCCTGTGTAATTTTAAAGAAACGGCCGTTTCGCGTTGCCCTAGAGGAAACGATACACGTTGTGGGAGACGTTGGCGGTTCCAACGCGGTTCACAGGATAGAGATCGAAATGGACGCTGAGAGAAACGCGAGAGTGCGTGCAATAGGAATCCGTGGACATACTGTTAAGATGGTACAGCGACTGAACATAGAATCGTGGAAAAAAAAATTGTCGCTTAACCTCGTCGCGTTTCTTCTGTCACTTTGAACGTAATTTTATTTTATTTTATTCTATTATTTTTTAATTGAAACATATCTTAAGTTGAAGCAAAATGCGATGGAATTGCTGCCTATACGATCATAATATCTCAATTCGATTTTATGTCAAATATTCCCTTGGAACATTAGAAATTCTTTTTGTTCTTTTCAAATGAGAGTAAAATTGAAATATAAAAAATCGAGGATCGTAGAGGCGTCATAAGTATACGGACACGTGTTTGTTTTTGACAAAATGTAATTTGGCTAGAAAATTACTGGTAGAAAGACTGAGGATGATTTTATCCTTCATTGTATCGAATATAACTCTACAATAGAAATCGAAGGTATTGAAACAAAACTATTAGCATAAATATCGAAGAGACTGAAAATTTATTCTCTACGTTTCATTGACTGACAAAGATGAATTGATTGAAATTGTGAAATTTGACGAATATCGAACGAAGCAGGGCAAGTACCCTTACATTACGTTCCAAGCTTTCGATATAAAAATACGAAGCTTTTTATCGTATATAAAAAAGCACATTCTACTGATTACACAGGATCGAATATTTCCGACTGAAAATTCTTTTCAATAGAGTCAAGCGAAGTAGTTTCGAGTCGTTTCCCCTCCGAATCGAGACGGAGCTCTTTCCCGTTCGCTTTAGAGAAACATACTTTCCATAGAAGCGATGGAACGAAACCGAGTGTGAGAATCGCTCGAATCGAGAAAGCAAACTGTGCCAAGAGCATCTTCTTGATTCGAGTGCACGAGTTTAACAGCGAATACTTATATTATCTTCTTGTAGAATACAGAATGGAACGAACAATGATACTTGGAATTTGTATTCGAGATTTGCATTTAGTTAGGTCGGATAAGAGAATAGACAATAGACAGAGGTAAAATCAAACTAGATTACCTTTTGCAGATGACCTTTTTCGAGGGTTTCTTTCTACGTAATTTTGTCGACCGTTTGCTTAGAGATAGCAGGACAGAATTATTAGCATTTTACTTATTGTTCTGGAATAAATATCAAAATTCTAAAGTTTCGAAATTTCAAAGGCTGACAGTTCCAAAATTTCCAAGACAGAAAATCTCAGAGGTATCAAGTTTCAAAATTTCAAAGAACCAAATATTTAAATCCTCGAAGATTCAAAATTCCACAGCTTCGAAATTTTGTAAACGACGATATTTCAAACATTTCGCCTTCAAAAACTTCGACAAGAATAAAATTTTCTCTCCCCAAATCTCTCAGCGATAACCTTCGACACTTGTCAGTTAGTTGTCAGTGATAACCCTCGAATATTCCGCGCGTCATAGCGCAACGATTGTTTATCAAGGAAAAAAAAAATTGAGATTTAAATTAGAGGAAGATATGCAGATAATTTTTTGTACAGTAGCTAGCGTGTCCGTAACTGAGGCGTTCGTGGGTCATCCGCGGTTGAAACATAGCTGTTCTAGACACGGGTTAAGGTTGAACGAATAATTCGCCACCTTCCGTTTCGCTTCACCGGAGATACAGCCATCTGGCACGCGAACCTACGATTCATTCTTCCGAGCGACGTCCGCTCGTCAATGATGGCCATCCTGAGCTGCAATCGCGAATCATTACGTGCACGTGAATTATCGTTCCTTAATAACGAGTTTATGCCGCTTCGAAGCTTTTACACTCGTGATTTCAATCGGTTGAAGATGATTCAAGATGAAATGCTGATGGATTTATACAAAATTAAAGGTTTCTTCGGGTTTCCCTGCATCCATTATATTCTTTCTGGGTTATCTTGATCTTTGTAGGCTTTGAAAAAATCTAAAATAATTCTTGAATGCTTATCAACGTCTCTACTATGTTATACGGTCAATTCGTTCAATCAAATATTCGAAACTTTTTCAGTAGAATGTTTAACGATGAAATTTCACTTAAATCGTCGGCAAATCGATCGATTCACAGAGAATCGATGAAATTCATCGATTAAATATAATCGCACGATATTTTTATATATAATGGCAGCTTCCAATTTTAAAATAGAAATTCAATTTCTAAAATTCAATCGAAATCAAAATTAAACGAAATATACTTGCAGTAATGAAGAAATAAAAAATTGACGAAAATTCTTTTTATTTCTCCTATAGGTTTCGAAATGAATCATTACCTACGCGGAATGTAGTAAATTAAACACTCGATTCATTGAAAATCGAAAACAATTCACCGGCAATTTTTGCCCATTCGCGTCACTCGAATCTATATCGGGATTTTTGATGGATTTTTACGAACCATGGAAAAATGAGCAGGCAAATGTTCGCCGGTAACGTAAGCAACGTCGAATGAGCGCTCGTTTTTATTTGAAATTCCATTATCGGTTCGGTGAAGGGCCGATGCAATCCGAATTACAAATGCCGATCGAAATTGCCCGGTGAAATACGATGTTTCGCGTAATTTATCCCGAACCCTCTGTTCCCGCGTAACGATAAATCCTGGTTCGTTCGCGTATTCATGAAAAAGCCAGTCGTCACACGCGTAATATACATAGACATCCTAGTTTTATCCTAGAACGCTATCCTTTCGCCTTTTTTGAAACGTCTGACAGCAAATTCAACGCGGAGCTTTCCTATAGGTCTGTTACAATGGAGAAATATTATAATATTGGCTAGAAACATAATACTAAAACGTTATGATGGAAACATAGTCTCTTCGTTTTTATCATACAGATAAGGAAAACCGTCATCTCTGATATATAAATGGAAAAGTAATTTCAACGGTACGATAGAAACGTTATTACACATAGAAAGATTGAAATATCGCAATACTAGAGTGGGGACGTATTAAAAATTAAATTTGTCATGTTAATTTAAAAATTTCATGATACAGAGAAGACGATAACATATGAAAAATAATTGTTTTTTCATTTAAATTGTACATCCATTTTGTTTTAATCGTATCTTTTATAGATTAAATTTCTAACGTAGAAGATTCTGTACAAGAGCATAGCGTAACGAAATATCGAGACTTTTTTCTTAAAGACGAGTGGTCTATGTCCATCTCGCCTTTAAAAATTTTCCCGGACCATGAAAACCAAGACAGATACACCTTTTCTCTCTTTCAAACGTTTCCCAACCAACGAATCGGCAAAATGCTACCACAACGCTAACGTGAACCGTGTGTATGTGCTTTGTGTTTCAGTATGCGTACAGTGGCCAGAGGGTAGGTGCTTCCACGACGTGCCGGAATCGGCACTGCTGAATCTCTACTTCGAGATCCGTGAGAATTGCCACGGGTTTTCCTGAAGGCGATGCCAAGAAAAAGGCAGCGACAGTGATCACGGCCGAATGAAACAGAGACGTTCAACGAAACTCATCGTCGCCGAGCTACGACCGTGCTCGAAGTATCGCGACAGACAGTGAAAACCTAAAAAAAGTTTCACAATTTTCGTTTGTTTCTTCCCCAACAGCCGCCAACACACCACGACCAAGCCAACATAAAAAAAAACAAATCAAAAGTAGAACAAAAGAAAGACAGAAAAAGACAGCCACGAGAGTATCTAGGGAGAGACTGGTTCGCTCTCAAGGGAGAGAACAGTCTGATTATCTCCACGATTCACGATAGCTCTTTTATACTGCTACTATATTTTTTTCTTATTTTTTTTTTTTCGATCGCATTTTTTCTCCCATAAACTTCGCTGAATAAAAATCAGCGAGCGTTGTCTCTTGAAACATACGATTCTACGTGTCACAGAGACGAGTTAGAGGAGGGAAAAAAAACGAATCATTTAAAGTTTCATGAACGAACTTTACAAGTTTTAAGATTAGACGAGACATTTTAAGGTGAAGATAATGTAGACTCGACTCGTTCAAGACACGAAATATCGCGTGAAAACGATACTTTCTTTCGTTTTCTCGCGTTACCACAGGTCTAGCACTGACCCTTAGATGGTCCTCGCGAAAAACGGCTCCGTTTTTACCGTCCCCCCCACGCTCTGTCTGACCCTCTTTTTTAGGGTTCTCGATGATTCCAGCAGAACCAAGGTGGGTGTACAGACTTTATTTAACTACAACTAATTGCTCGTCGTTCAACCAGCTCGCGAACTACTGTCTTATATACTCTTACCTATCGAAGTATATATTTTATCTCACGTAAATTTTTTTCTTTTTTTTTCTGGTTAATTTTAATCTTTTCTGTCTTCTCATTCGTCTTCCCCCACCCTTGTGTACGAGGGAGAGCTCGTGCTCAATATACCAGGACCCCGATCCTACGTCTTTTTCTCTTACACACACATACACACATGTAAAAACAAACATGGAAGTGTTTGTTGGAACGTGAAAGGAGCAGTCCGTGGTCTTTCCCCGAGCCAGCGGTAGAAAAGTTACGGGAAATCTTTAAGAAGAAGAAAAATTACGCTTGATACGAACGCCTCTCTGACATTCATTAACTCTAGTTTCCAATGTTTTCGAGATTTCTCTTGTATCCTTAGCTTCTCACTCGATTTTTTACACATCGAATCTCTTTTATATCCTTCGATCTTTTCTTCTATTGTCTTTCGAATGTTTCTTTTTTAACGAAGTCCTAATATTTTACTGTTTTCACGTTCACTACCAGGTGTAATTTTTTTTCATTATCGTCTCGAACGTAAATTTCGCATATTCTTCCGATAGATGAGTGAGAGAAAATTTGAAAATGAACACGTGAGTAGCATCTATCGGTCAGTGGTAGATCGACCCGAGACAGAGCGAGCCTCTGCCTTTCCTGGATCGACGGATCGATGATTCCTAATCGCGAAAACCGATTTCATATCTCGAAGGAAACTTGAGCGAACCATAAATACCGTAAAATACCACTAGGTTCTATCGAGCCTACGTTAGTAAGCGAGAAAGGATCGATGTTCCTCTCGAATCGGAAAGAACGATCGATCCTTGAGCTCTCGAGATTCAAGCGACGTCCTTGACGATTTGCTTTTTTGCTCTCGCTGACGTTTCCACACGACCATTTTTCGCGAGTTTTCGATTAGATCGTAAGGTTAGCGTTAGTCACGGAACTACAGGGTATACGAAAGTATGTATTTTTACGACATTCCAACGATCGGAGAAGCGTTTACTTGTTTCAGCGTTAGCGTAACGTTTGTACTTTAGCTGTTTCATCCGGTTTCTTTGGACATAAATCGATACAGGGTATTATTTCTAGTGATCGTAAGAGAGTTACCTTTTATAGCGTTTTCAAAGTGTCTGTTTAAGGGCAAACTATTACTTTAGTAACGATACATTCCGTATATTGATTATAATGATCGTCAACGTGCTGTTTAAAGTTTCATGAATCACTTCTTAGCTTTGTATTGTTTAGGGAAAAAGAATTCGTCGACGATCTGGATGGCCTTAATAAGTTCCTAATCGTTAATAATTCAACTTTTTATATTCTTCTACTTTATAACGAAGCCAACAATGATACGATAATGACGGGAGAAAAAGAAGATTTGAACGCTAGAGCTATCGGTCTTGTTACAACGAAGCATTTCAAATTTATCCTTTTACATCCATCGAAAATATGCAGGTGCCTTTGACAAAATTAATTTTGTATTTTACTCGGACAGAAATATAATTACCACGCTACCTCGTTTCTGTTATATCATTTTAACGAAGCGTACTCGTGATGTTTAGTAATACGAAGGGACATTATAGGAAAATTGTATGACACAAAGAGGATCCATAGCATCGTAACGTGTCGGGAATAATCTTTTTCTACATCGACCATTCTCAGATTTTTTCAGAATCACATTTACCTTTTCTAAATTGAACTGTATAACGCCAAGCGTTAAATATTCTCTAACTACTAAACCGTAGTGACGAAATAGCAATTGAGACTTCTCTGTTAAAGACAAGCTGGCTACGATTAGAGGCTAACAATATACACGAAGAACGCGTAAAATACTTGAAATACACAAGTTACACGGAACATGTGTATAAGATATTTAGGCACACGTCGAAGACCGATAGCGTTAGCATGGAATTCTCACGAAGGATACAGCTATAAGCCAAAGGTTTCGCGATAGAATCCCATCGATAGAACGAAGCAGCTCAGCCAGACAGTTGCAAAGTAAACTCCATTCCAGTGATCCAGAACAGTCAGATCGACCAATTCTCTTTCAGGATTCAAAGCACGTTGGCTTTCTCGCGTTCGTGACTTCAGGTGTTTCGCACCTAAGAGGGAAAACGGTATTACTCTCGAGACGAATTTCCAAACGGTGCTCGACGAATCGAAATACGCTCATGACACATTCCCATTGTAACAAATTGGAAAGGTAAAGTGGTGCATCAACGCGCGTCCCTTTGAAACGTTTCACTGTCGTCGGCTTCCATTCGAAAAATATAAAAGCGTGCGCCACTTTAACGTTTCCGAGATGTCGATTCGATGGAAAAATGGTACTAGTAACCGTAGTAGTGGATGGAATCGAAGCGTAAAAAACGATCGGAAAAAAAAGGGAAGAAGACATCGATGGGGTTGGAGACTATGGAGAAGTCACAATAGAGGGCACGCAACGAAGAGAGAAAAGAGAAGAGGGAAGCGACACGATAAGAAAACGGTACAATGTTATACTGGAGAAGACAGGGAATCGAATTAAACGCCGTGACGCCTCGATCGATTCGCTTCTAAGTAGTACGAGTTGACAGGACTTGTTAGTTTCGCGGAAACTTGATTTCGATGTTTCTTGCCTCGATGTGTACGAGTGTCTCGACGAGTGTCTCCAACATTGCACAGGATAAAATAATTACGATGGAATATCGGAACCTTGATAATGAATGATAAAAGAGACTGGAGATTAAACTTGTAGAATTTGACCTCTTCGCTCGTAATATCGAGCAACGTTCGTGGCGAGGATTATAATTTCGATTTAATTGTATTTATCGTAGTATGTGGTTCGAAATTTAACTTTACCATTGAAACGTTATAGCGTTATTTGAACTTCAATTTTCATACGTTGTAACGATGTACGTAATCCAAAATACTAATGTTATATGTAAGTTTTATTTATTAACGAAATTTTAGTTTCAACTTTAGTTTCATTGATAAACGTAACTTAGTGACGATATCTTTTTAATATTTTGGGCCCGACGCAATGTTTTATAGATTGCCATTAATGTTATACGCATATAAGAAGAAACTATCAAAAAGCAAGAGTGAGAATTAAAGGAAGTAACGAGAAATATTAGAACGATTGGTTCTGTGTCACCAATTAATCAGCTTTTTTCCATTTCTCTGCTCTTTTTATTATCAAGGTTCCAATGGACAGATCACTCGCGCGGTTTAAGGAAAGAATGCAGTTACTGTTCGTCGGAAAGCGAGTGATTCAATGTGTTTTCTGGCCAGGCAATAAAGAAGGAGTTTTCTACTTTATCAAAAGTAACACCGAGAATTCTCACTGTCCATCTCGAACTTCGATTACGTGGCATGCATCGTTCGTATCCCTTGCAAAACCTTTTATCTTTATTTTTCATCCCCTTAGTTTGATTATAGCCTTTTCTCTCTTTCGTTTTGCTCGAACCTCGCCATTCGAGCGTCATATTCTTTTCTTTTGTCTCCTTTGATTCATCTTTATTTATCTTCTTTTATATCTCTTCCCGAGTACTTTTTGTGTGTTCTGTGCTCTTCCTGTTTTCCTCGTGAAACTTTCTCACAATCCTTTAATCCTTCGGGTTTCTATTTATTTTTCTTATCTCGTTTAATCGTGTTTGTTAAAACAGGGGAGAAAGATCGAATGATTTTTTAAAACATCCACTTTATCCGTCTGTGTTCAACGATCCTGGAAATTCTGTTTCCTTCGGGAAGTATATATCGATATTAATCGATGATGTTCCAAGAGTTACAAAGTTTATGCGTATTTAAGATTCTCTTCGTTGTAGAAGCGAAGCGTTAGGTCACAAAAGCGCAAAGCAGAGTTCGAAGGAATGCATGCAGTAGGCTTTTTTTGGTCTTGATTAGTGGCGTCTAGCTTTCAGTGAGTAACACTGCGACAAGAATCCCGAACTCGATCGTAACCCGGTAGATATTGGGATATTTATCGAGCGATAGATCTTATACCAAAGTGTAGAAAGGGAAAACTTTAAATTGCTATACTAAATTTGAAAAGAGAGGCTTGATTAAATTTTTAACGTAAATTTGAAGAAGCAAAATCCAAAATTTGGAAAGAGAAAATCCTAAATTTCTAATTTAAATTTCTAAGGAGAAGGTTTTAAATTTCTATTCCAAAATTGGCAAAAAGAAATTTTAGACATCCTAAATTTGGAAAAAGGCAAAAATTGGAATTTTTAGAACTTTCCTAGTTTCTTAGAAACTGTAAAAGGACAAATATCGAGACTTGAAAATTTCCCATTTTCGTAGAAAGTTAGGAATATCGTAAAGATTGATATATTGAAAAAAGTATAAAACAAGGATAAAGAAAATTAAAAAATGACAATGGTGAAAAAAAGTTACCTGTGCGCAACGAGTTTGAATGGTTCTATCGCTCGATAAAGTTCTTTTAAAGCTTGTTCGACACGCTCGACAACCGTATCCAGAAGCCCCGTCACCGTTTGCATGCCACGTGTACCACCTTTCTTCACACACGTAAAGCATTTTTAAAGGTCGTTGCAAAACCGTGTCTCTCTGCCGTGTTCTCACGTTCTCTCTGTGTCGTTCCCTGCTCTCTGTCGGCTCTTACGATTCACTTGCTACTGCGCGCCACGATCGTTGTTGCTGTACATCGTTGATGTGCACGTGCCATCCAGGAAGAAAGAGACGGACAAGGAACCAGACATCCGAAGAAACAAGCGAAACGGCGATGTCTCGTCTACGAGTTGGTAGCTTTGTGCATTGGAGAACTCCGCGGTTTTCCATGATGCTCGATATGTAGTTGTTGAATATTCGAAGCTTCCGAGATATCGAGATACCATTGCGGAAGAACATTCCAGCAAATGTACCGCGTATTAAAAAAGAATGTTTCACCTGAATTTGAAATTCTCGTGCGCGATATGTTTGAAGGAAATTGTGAAATTCTCAATTTAGGAATTTTGCAAAATTTCCTAAATTAACGAATACTAAAAGTCTACCGATTCTGAAAATTCCTATTGACATTAAAAAATGAAGCACGGTATTTCGACATCTCGAGGTTGCTAGACTGAATCCTATTATAAATTTATCACAAACGCACAAAGCTACCCTCGAAGAGGAACTCGTTCGCTCGAACATCCAAGCTGAAAAGGCAAAAGGTCAAGAGCACTGGAAAATAGCTCGTAGGCTCGGAACATGACTTCTGCAGGATGTGAAGAAAAATAGAGGATAACTATCGAAACTTCTCAAGCAGAGTGGACGAACAATAAGTTTCCACTAACAATAAGAGGCAATCGAGAAAATCAAAAGAGGAGAATCGAGGCAGAATCATATAGAAAAAAGATTCCACGTTGACAATGCGATATAAAGAACAGATATATGTATATATAATACACACATATAACAATCGTGAACATGGGTTAAGATCTGGTAGTAAAGAAGAAGAAGAAGAAGAAAGGATGACGAACCTTTGTGAGGATCAGATGGCCACCACCTTATGTGTTCCTCCCATGGCCTGAAACGGATAGTCGAAGAGCAGCGGACGCCAAAACGCGAAGAGAAGGAAGGAGAAAGGTCGGGATTATTTCTTAGTGTCGAATGCCAAACAAATTTTTTAAACAGAAACAATATATATATATACGAGTCTCGCCTGTGCTAGCTTTTAGTCTCTAGGGTTTCCTCTGTCCGGTGGTAAAAGCATGAGGTATTCTCGTACGTAATAATTCGTATGATTTGATTAATTTTTAGCGTAACGATTACTACATTAACCCATCGCTCTGTGCCTACCTTAAACAGTCCTCGTACTCTTTGTACCAATTTCTCTGTCAAACCGATTTATTCCTTTTCTCTCCTTCCCCATCTTTACATCCAGAAAAAACCTTGGCTGTTTAATTCCTATTTTTTGTACTCGATTAATCGATTAATCCGGCCGAATCGCGGCTCACACCGCTCGCAAACACCACCAGTCTCTAAAAGCACTCTCTCTCGTTTTTGTTTCACCACGTATCATACATTTCTTCTTTTTCTTTTTTTTTTTTTTTTACTTTTCAATGTATAACCGGCTGCAAGCAAATATCTCGAGTTCATATCCCGTAACACTTACGTTTGACGCATCAGTGCTGGCCTTTTGCGCGAAAACGTTGGATGATCATGGACACTCTGGTTTTTCTTTTTTTTTTTTTTGTCGTAGTAGATTGTGCCAAGTAGTTTTTGCGGAGATTTTTGGATAGTGGACTGACTCGCAGAGAATGGAAAGTTTTTTTTAGTAATTAGAATACTTTTGGGGGTGATTGATGCACAGCATACATTTTTTTGGATTCTTTCTTTTTCTGTGTTGATTAACGTATAGTTTCGAGGTGGTAGTGTATATAGATAGTTAGAACGATGTTAGTCGCTTCTTATATTTAACGTAGCATGATAAATTAACCAGCGTCTGTGGGATATTTTAGAAATAGAAAATGTTGAGAGACCAAGAAAGAAATTCCAAAATTCGGAAATTAATCCTGTAAATTCTACACCTTAAATTCTTTGACATTTTAACGTTAAAATATAGAGTGTCCAAAATTCATCCATCGAATACGATAGAAACGATCAATCTGTAAGAAAAAGATCATACGATAACGTGTAGTTAAATGTCTCTCGAGCCAGCACTGTTCCGCCATCACGTTCGTTGAGAATCGAGATCGAGCTACTGGTCGAATCGTTTAACCGATTGCTACGTATTAATAATCGACCACTATGGTTAAACAATAGTCGTATTAACGATCACCACTTTGACGGTGCTCGTCACTGGCTCCTATACACTTATTATTAATCGACCTTCCATTGTCCTATCTTTCCTCTTACACTGTCTCATCCCACCTGTTCCATATCCATCCACGAAACCATAAAATTAACCCATCTTTCGTACTTCATACGTATATGTATATGTATATATAGCTATACATATATATATACATACATTACATATATATATAGATTTTTCAAATTGTTACTATTACATATATATAATAATCACGGTAATGCGCCACATATTCACTGGTTGATGACTGTCTCGTTGACAAAGGCCCGTACCTTGCCTGTGGTTGTGCTTGGTTGTGGTTGGAAAGCGGTTTTGGGAGAGAATTTTTTACTTGCTTCTTTTTTTAATAATTATTACCTTTTTTAATTTGCACGTCTCATGTCGTGGCCTTGGCTTGCCTTCATATGAGATTCACCTGTGAATACATTATATATATATTATTATATATATACCGTACATATATCTATATTGAATATACGTAACGATAACGCGTATGTATTCGTTTGCACGTTATTTTATGAAACTACGTCTCAATTTATCAGAAGATAAAACTGTAATGTATATATACAGGAAAAAAAGAAGAACAGGATCTTTATCTTCTTTCTCTTGTCTTACGAATCGTTTTTCAAAAGAAAATTCTAAACACTGTGTATACGGATACATGCGACTATACCTTATTATTATATTATAATTTCACGTGTTATGGTACGTCCGTCCTGGCAGTCGTACAGATTACTATACATATATATATATATATATTTTGCACCTACGTACACGTACGAGAGCTGAGTAGTGTGGATTGCGGAAACGATCTTAACGTTTCCTAGTGTATCTTACACGTACGTTTTTTTTTTTCTTTCTTTCTTTCTTTCTCTATATTTATTTTTTTTTCATTTAATTCTTCACTCTCTGTTTCATTTTACATATTATTTGTTCCCTTAGGTTTTTTCTCTTGTTTATTCTCTTCGTTATTTCTTCCCGCCTTTCTATCTTTCTATTCGCAGCTTGTTATCCGACGTCATTCGCGTTTTTAACGGTTATTCGCGTTCAGATGATCTTTATTCTTTTTCTTTCCTTTTTTTCTTTTTCGTGAACGAAGAAAAGAAAAAATGTGAAACGAAAGGGTGAAAGAGGGAGAGACGGTAATGCAAGTTGTACTGGCTAATTGCTCGCGTCTTTGAAAGGCATCCGCGAAAAAGAACGTAACGAAGGGGGGAAGGGACAAAAAAGCATGCCGTCTACCAGAGAACGCTTTCTTTTATTCGTTCCTGTTACTACTTTCGTTCGTTTTATTTTTTTTTTTTCATCTCTTTTCTCTTATCAGAGAACGTAACGTTATCTTCTTTTCAATTAGCGTCTTTCGCTGTGTTCTCATCCGTCCCCCTTATAACAGTATTATCCTCTCGGATTCTGACGCCGGTTTTTATTTCTTTTCTTTTTCTTCTTTTTTGTTCCGAGATGAGCTGCCATGGCGGCACGGTTTGATAATATCTTTCGTTTATACTTGTTCTTTTTTTCATACTTCCCTTTTACTTTATTTAAATTTCTTTCCTGCGTTTCAAGTTATTCTCATCTATTTAATATTCTACTGATCGTTTATGATATATGTACCTCTCGCTATTTTCGTTATTTTCTTTTTTTTTATGTTCATTCTTTCCTTCATTCTCTTATTTTATTTTTATTTCTTTGGAACTGTTGTTATTGATTAATGTTATTGGATCGTGGCACGGTGTGTTAGTTGGCGAGAGACATGACAGTAATTTTTTGGCCGGGCGAAGGTTGCTGCATGCTCGACAAGTGCCGCCTTTGATTTAGTGGTAACTAATTAATTCTCGTATCGCATCGTTCAGACAAGACCGCCTCGGTCACGCCGCTCGCTGTTTCTTTTCTAACACGATTATTTCTATAATCGATTCCTTGACAAGCAGTCGACTGAATTTGTCAATTCAATGAATGTACTATTTCTAAGTGAGCTTAGTTTCTTCAATGGCAAATTTTTCCGATATCTTTCATACGAAAATCTCGACATTTGAAAATATCTTGCATAGAGGTAGCACGTAATATACAGAAATATATGAAATATCCAAAGTACTCGCTGTAATATCTGACAAGTCAAGAAAATCTCTGTTTAGATTTCGTTTCCTCAGTTGTATCTGAATATTCGCCATCCAGTAATCGATTGTAGCAAAATCGTAAACATGGAATCGAAAAGTCACTGAACCACCGAATCAAAATCGAAACAAAATAAGATTGGTTTTCTATTCAGAACGGAATAACATCCAGAGTACAGCTATCGCCATAAAAGTCAACTAAAATTTACACGCGCGAATCCATGGAAATTTTGTCCAATCGAAATCCATAGAAAATTAAAAATACGAAAATCCTTCGACACGCGAGACAAATAATTCTCGAGTTCCGCAAGACCAAAGATGCCTTCAGTGTAGTAAAAAACGCGAGCTTCGTTGCCGTTCGCGGTGTCTTTCTTTTTTTTTCCAGCAGACACGAGTACATCTATACGTATACATATATTTATAACGTTCACCTTACTTACTGATTGTTTCGCCTGGCATTCACTAATTAGTCTCAGTGCGTAGCCTTAATTAGTTACCGCTGAGCGTGCAAGCACCGCCAGCAATTAGTAGTCACCCCTCGAAGGGGTGCGCTTTTTTGAAAGCTCGACAGATAATCCTCTGCTCCTTGGAACAAGCAGAAAAGGGAAAAGAGAAACGACGTTCGTATTTCCTTCTCTCTCATTACATTTTTGTTTCTTCCTTTCTTTATATTTGTCTCTTCTTATTTTATTCTCCGTTGCTCTTTTTTTGTTTTTTTTTTTTTTCTGTTACGAGAAAAGGTATTACGCTTTTAACGCGTAGACGATTCTTCGGAAGAGAAAACGTCGATTCCTTCTGTTCTTCCTTTTTGTTTCTTTCTCACGGTTTCGTTAGGTTGAATGAAAGATAACCGGAGAATCGCGTGGTCCGTGTAAACGGCGAAGGAACGGGATTATTAGCTGCAATGATGCCTCGCAGGAACAGTGTTTTTCTTTCCGGATCGATCGGAGCGCGTTGCGTTTAGTCTACGAACCGTGGGATCTTCGCGAGCTATCGAGATAAACGATGGATGTTAAAGGTAAAATAATCGTAGCGAAGTAGATAAAGTTATTCTTTGATTAATGGAAAAAGAACGTGGAGAAATAGACGGTGGGAAACCGTCGACTTTGAAAACGTGCGAAATGATCAGGTTCAAGTATTTCGGAAGTAAAGTTCACGATAGAGTAGACAACTTCGTGGTATAACTCGTCGTTAACTATTTTCTTTGTTTTTCGTTGATTTTGTTTAGCAAATTGATCGATTGATTTTAACTAGATGGAAAGAAAAATTCGACGAGGATAGAGTTTCAAACTTTCTGAAATAATCAGCTCAAAAAACTAATTGCCTCTCCCTCTGATGCTTACATTAGCATTTTATTAATTCTATCTGGAGCGTAGGACAGAGTTTCAAAATTTATGCAACTCCAAAGCAAAGTTTACTCGCGATAAAAAAAAATTTTGTTTCGTCTTTTTAATATTTGTTTAACGCTAGAACTACTAAGATCCATCGAAACTATCATTTTTGCAAATTGCCAAAAACATACAGGCGCTTTTAACAAAATGAATACCGAAATCCTAGAAAAATAACAACATGATTGTAACATGTCTATCTGTTTTCATTCGAGTTTTCATTATAATTCTCTTTACACAGTACATCTGGGAATATTTTTAAAAGTTGACGTCTATCGTTAACCTTATCGTATTATAAACTCCATCTACAGAGCGGACAAAGAAAAAAATCATAAAGACGATAAGATAATAGAATATTACGAGTCGTGCAATTATCAGGCAACCGATATAACCAAGAACCGAGCAAAGAACGGAAAAACAATATCCTCTTCTTTGTATTGCATAATCGTATACGTGTAAAGAAACACATTATACATATTCGCAAGAACAAAGCACGGTACGTGGAGTATTGCGATCGATCGAATTAAACGCGAGAACGATATCGTTTTGTGCAGCATTCGAGCCATTGGGAACTGCTTTTATACATTTTCTCGATAGATAATCGTTCAGTAGGTAGTTCGTTTCATCCGTTATTTTTTTCCCATTTGAGAAACATACGGAACATCGGTAGAGAAGCTCACTTTTTTTTCATACTAATCTCTGCATCTACTATTTATTTTTTGCGTAATTACTCACATTGCTCGGAGTGCAGTACCTACTATGTCTATTGTACCATTCGTTTGTGTCTTTGTTTCTTTTTTTTTTCTTTTCTTTTCTTCTTTTCTTTCCGTTCTGTTGAATGGCTTTCGTACGAAGATCATTATATGATATTATTATTATCGTTATTAATGACTATGATTGTTATTTCTGGAACGAATCGTTTCTTAGTGCATGAATTATGGATCGATGAAAGAACTGTGACGAGGCCCGGACCAGTTTTTTTTCGAAATTGCGAGTTTTTCGAATATTTATCTGTGTAGCGACATCGTTGTATACTAATTGTTATATCCAGCAGAGAATGCATTTTGTTACCGCTTCAGGAACACGTGTTGGTTGCTCGAAGAGCAACGAACTTCCGGTTTTTTCGCACCTTGGAATTTAAATAGAGTTCATCCTCCTTGTCCACCGACCTCGAACGATCCAGCGTTCAAAGATGCGAAAGATTCCGAGCCCGACAACAAGATAGCCGTTGCTACTGTTTCCAAGTGTTTATCAGGCAAAGTTAACCGTTTGAAGACTCGTTGGAAAGTCGAGTCTCGATTCGATGAAATTTTCTAAGGCCGAACTAATTTGTTACCGCGTTAAACTGCGATCTCTCCTTTCCGCGAAGTTCACTTTCTTTGACACAAATTTCATTCGTTCGCCGAAGCTAAACGAGCACTTTACACCTAAACTTTTGCTCATTACCGACATCCCTTTGACGAACTTCGATTTTCGATTTCCGACAATGCGCTTGATTTTAGTCGCGCATAATCTCTAAATATTTGACAGTGATATTTAGCTTTCGCAACTGCTACAGAGAAATATGTTAATTCGTTCAAATCCTGAGCTATTACAATGAAAAGCTTCAATCTGTATTTGCCCATTAGACGTATAAATAATTGAAAGTCTTTAGATTTTACCAATTTTTAAGAAGTTGTTTCTTTAGACCGAATGATTCCTCAGATCTACAGCGAGTTTTAAAAAATGAACAATGACACGTTGCTGTTTGAATAGCGAAACGACATGTTTCAAACCAGAGATGGTTCACGGATCAAGAAATAATTAGCTTTCAGAGATTAAGAATCCAAGAGACGAATTAACTCGTTTATTCGTTTTTCTCGGTTCAAAACAGGTTAAAATATGCTTGAAAGCAAAGGCGGCTAAAGTAAAGAAGCTCGGAATCTTTCGCGATAATCCAGCCAACATCTTTCCCTTTGAAATTTGAAACCATCCCTATTCGAATACTGAATACTGACTAAAAAAAGATTAGTCCAGTGATTTCTCCTGGTCGAGAGATGGACAAACCCGCTCTCCTATTCAAGAAAGATGAAAATTGCCAGGTCATGCGACGATTACCATTAGTCGAGTCCTGAGAACGTTGACGTTACCACGCATAATTGGCAAAGAGGAGTAGCGAGTAATCTACACACACCTAATCACTGTTGCTTTACTCGTGGCTCATGCGACTGTGGTTCTCTAGTGCATTTGACTTTTCGCCCCCGGGTCTGCCGGTGTTCCGCGTCTGCCTCGATGTGTGTACTCTATTTTCGCTCTACTTCTCTTGTCACCCTCTCCATCCTCTATTCGCCATTCCTTTCTCTGCTGTCACACCTTTTGCGAATCATTGTCGCGAGTCGTAACTATTCCTTTCTATCGAGTCGTGATTACAGGACGTGATTATTTTTCTCAACTTTTTTTTTTTCTTGTCGATGAGATTTTTAGGATACGAGTTGAGAAATTTTTAGCCAGTTTTAAATTAATTACGTTTGTTGAGACTAGCGGTTCTCGGAATTTTTCGTATATTTTTTCTCCTTTTTTTTTTTAGGATCGCTCTGGAATTTTTATCGCGAAAAATTCGATGAAATGTTTATGGAGGCTGCAGTTTATCGAGACGAGCGATTCTTGGAAAATTCTTTGGAATTTCACTTGCAGAAGGTGTAGCGAATCTACTCATCTATATGTATAGGACACGTTTGTTAGAAGCAAAGAGTCTTGGAAAATCTCTTTGGAATTTTGATCGCAAAGGATTTAGCGAAATTTACGTAAATATCTTTGATCCATGAAAAATATCATATCGGTCGATCTTTATCGAGGAATCTTTAAATTCGTTAGATTCTTTCTATCCGTGTAATCTCGAAAGCGTGTTTCTATTATCTTCCATGAATCTTCAAAAATTCATCCTTCGAACGAAGAACCAGCGGTTGTCAGAAGAAATTGAGTCGTGAATTTAATCTGAACGCGATTTTAAAGAGATCATTCAGCAGGTAATTCGGTTGATCGGCACATTCGATCTTTGCGAACGCATTAATCTCTTGGCTGCGAATTCGCCTTCCTCGTCTCTAATTCAATCTCGCTTAACGATCCTCACGTGACGTTCCTTTTCTCTTGGAAATCACATTGTCATCCTGTCTCTCGAACGATTTGTCGATGGAAAACTGTAAATCAGGCAGCCAGGTGAAATCTAAAGTTTCGTCTAAGCGAGTTTCTATTCCATGTTTCAATCATGGTAAGACCTTTCAATCTTCCACATTCCAATCTTGCATTCGTTTTAATTGAAAGAAGGATTTTTAGTGTCTCAACCCTTCCAGGACTAACGAGATCAACTAGCGAGATCGAAGATATTCGAAGAATTACTTTCCGGGAAGATAACTGAGTTGCTACAATTTTTTCGACAGCGCTGAGACCTATGAAACGTTCGGAAGATGACAGAAACGATAAAAAGTATGTTGACTTTAGAAAGTTTAGAGATTCGGTGAGGAACAAGCCAGAGAATGTTTCTCCATTGGGATCATTTGCTGTATAAAAATCCTTTGTACGGTTAGTCGGTGATTTTGCTGCGGAAGCATCGAGAAAGACGAATTGTTTTCTTTTCACCGTGGAATTCTTCGCTATACGGATACGTTCGCGGGAGCTTTCGAAAGAAAATTGCTACAATAGGAGAGAGAAATTCGAGCTGGTTCGCCTCTCTCTCTCTCTCTCTCTCTCTCTCTCTCTCTCTCTCTCTCTCTCTCTCTCTCTCTCTCTCTCTCTCTCTCTCTCTCTCTCTCTCTCTCTCTCTCTCTCTCTCTCTCTCTCTCTCTCTCTCTCTCTCTCTCTCTCTCTCTCTCTCTCTCTCTCTCTCTCTCTCTCTCTCTCTCTCTCTCTCTCTCTCTCTCTCTCTCTCTCTCTCTCTCTCTCTCTCTCTCTCTCTCTCTCTCTCTCTCTCTCTCTCTCTCTCTCTCTCTCTCTCTCTCTCTCTCTCTCTCTCTCTCTCTCTCTCTCTCTCTCTCTCTCTCTCTCTCTCTCTCTCTCTCTCTCTCTCTCTCTCTCTCTCTCTCTCTCTCTCTCTCTCTCTCTCTCTCTCTCTCTCTCTCTCTCTCTCTCTCTCTCTCTCTCTCTCTCTCTCTCTCTCTCTCTCTCTCTCTCTCTCTCTCTCTCTCTCTCTCTCTCTCTCTCTCTCTCTCTCTCTCTCTCTCTCTCTCTCTCTCTCTCTGTTGTATCGACTTATTGCCTTTCTTCGCGCGGAAACTCTCCAGGCAGCGAAAAAGGAGTTGATGGAACGAATTGAAGGACAAAGAGGTGAATCGTGCGCGGGCAAAGAAAAACGGATGCTACAGAATAAACGGCGGTGCGATGAAATAATATTTGGCGCTGGGATAGATGAGAAGTATTAAGAGATTAAAGGATGTAACCGTGAGACCGTGAGTAGAGTAAAATTAAACGAGAAATTGCGACGTAGCAGGCAAAGAAGCGAAAAATGGTAAAAGAGACTATCGCACAGAATTTTCAATATTTTTTAATAGAATAAAATACATAAAGACGTAAGAGGATAAAAGAAAAAATCGTATATTACAAGCGAAAATATATTCTAAAGACGGGTACGTGGTGAAAACGATGGGAAACCATTGCGCAGAATTTTTAGCATTTTATTTTTAATATAGAACCGAAAGGAAATGGAAAATTGTATATTATTAGCCGGCAAAATGAATTTAAAAGGGAACGAAACGACGCAGCTAATGAAAAAGTGTTGCACAGAATTTTCGGTATTTTTTAGTACGAAATATATCTATACGTGCGGCAGCAGAATTGAACGCGACAAGGAGTAACAGCGAACATAAAAGTGAATATAAAAAGGAATATAAAAATATAAAAAGGAAACAGAAATTTGTATTATACGTTACTGCGCAGAGTGCAAGCGAGAATTCCCTTGGCAGGAAACGCAAAGAGGGAAAGTGTATCCGAAAGCGCGAGAGCCGTCTTGCGAAAATAAAAATCAAGACGTTCGTGGGAGAATCGATGGGAAAAATCGAGAGTGAAATCCAAGGGATTTCTTCGCTCGACAAAGAGACAAACTGAAAAAAAAGAAAAGGACGAAGACACCGGAAGCGTGTAGGCAGGCACGCGTAAAATCGATCAAGAGGAAAACGTAGAATGAACTTCAATCTTGAAACAAAGACACAGAACAGCGAATCTCTTAGGAACTACCCTTATAAAAAAAAGGGGGGTGGGGAAGGAAAGAGAAGAGACGATCGGAGAAGGAACATGGAAGATTGAAACGAGTTCTAGACAGAAGGAGACGACGAAATTTCTCGAGAGGAGATGCGCGTGAGGGAAAAAAGATGTCGAGAGGGATGAAAACAGAAAAGAAGAGGGTGGAAAGAAAAGACAGAGAAAGAGGGAGAGTGGAGAGACGTAGATCCAGGGGTGGATGCTGGCAGCGGCGTTTATTGATCGCTCGCAGCAACCCTGCCAGCACAGCCACCCCTCCTGCGACCCCATCGTCGGGCCACCCTCTCCTCTCACCATTCCGAAGCTTCTGCAGCGCGCGAAAGCCTCAAAGCTGCTGCACCAGCCCTGCAGAATAGAATTCAATCGTATTAATTACTCACAGCCTCATGGACCGACGATGACTCCCGATGTACGCAAACCCCGATGCGCCAACTCCCATTGATCCGCGACGCTGCGGAGCTACGGCTTTTCATCGATTCAAGGTTACGCCAGCACACGCTCGTCGCTTCCGCAGCGCATCTACGATCGTGTTGAATGATCTTTTGT
This sequence comes from Bombus impatiens, assembly GCF_000188095.3. Classification (NCBI taxonomy): domain Eukaryota; kingdom Metazoa; phylum Arthropoda; class Insecta; order Hymenoptera; family Apidae; genus Bombus; species Bombus impatiens. Next base: position 246,150 of record NT_176740.1, on the reverse strand, counting down.
GAGAAAATTTTGCGATTCTACGCGGTAATGTTGATGGACTTTTTCTGCTTTTTCTCTTGCTTTTTTTTTTTGAGAATTTTGTGGAGAAGCGGAGGGGATGTTAAATGGTTCGACGAAGGGATGATTTATGTTGGGCGAGGAATGGCGAGGAAATGAGAACTGTATAAATACGTGTACGATGGTAGAGGTTGGCTATCGTTTGGACTCGTTGCTGATTCTTTGCAATTATTCGAACTGAGAATATTTGGATAATCTTCTTGGATATTCGCTTCTGCCAAGTGAATTGTATAAATATTTGGGCGATAGAAATTGGCTGAGAAGTTGGTTCGAATTTGTTGGAAATTCTTTAGGATTCGTTGAAATAGAGGGTGGTTGGAGTGTTATGAGAAATAGGAATTGCACAAATATTCGTGTGACGGTAGAAATTGCCTGTTGTTTGAATTCATTGAAAATTCTTATTCGAAATAGAGGCGATTCGAGCGTTGTGCAATGGATGGCTAGGGAATAGGAATTGTACAAATTGAACATTCTTTCCAAATTCTCGAAATCGTTCAAATAGTTCTTCGTACTTGATAGATTTCGACGAAGGAAAAAGAAAATAAGAGATTCGTTTTAAATGATCAATTTTTATGAGTCGTACCAATGCCTTAAAAACGCATATTTCATCAATTAATGAGCAACTAGAGTGAATTATCATGCCAAAATGGATATAACCGATGAATAACAAAATGATTGATATTATTCATTATTCAAAGATACATCTTGCCACCCTACATCGATTTTACGGGAGGATTTTCCTTGTAATTCATTGGTGAACCGCAAGGGGGTTGGGTTTTCCTGCACGTCCAGGGAATTCGTTGTCGCCCGGCTCGTTAATCGTCGCCGATTCAAATGAATCTAATAACAAATTGAACGCGCTAGTTATTTGCATAATTAATTACGACTGAATTCGGCGGCTGTTAATTATTCAACGTAATCGCGAATGACTGGCGACGCACGTGGCTGCCAACCAACGGCAGAAATTTCATTGATTCTCCGTCTGGGCGCGTTTCATTTGTCCGCTTAATAATTCAAAAGAAACGCTTCTGGCGCTCGTCCCGTGTCGCGTTCGTGGTCTGGCAAATATTGCGAAAAAATGCTCGAAGGTTGCTTTAAAGGGGAGATGTCGTCTCGAAAAATTAACTTCTACCGTACAGATTTTCTCGCGGCTATTTACGATAGTTTCTATAGTTCGATAATCAACGATTGAATAATAACATAATATAAATCAATATTCTATAATTGTACAGATTATTACGAGTATAATTTCTCGTCCCAAGAACTTCGGTTCTTTTGGAATTCGAATTTCTTCTTTAGAGATATCCTCGTAAAATGTATAACTGTCCTTCGGTTCTTTTGGAATTTGAATATCTTCTGTAGGGACATCCTCGTAAAAACGTATAATTGTCCGTGATTGGATAACAACGTGATATAATTCGATACTCTGTTATAATCGGATAGTGCGATTATTACGGTTTATACGCTTCTAGGAAATTTCTAGCTCGTAACGAAACGAGAAAAAATACTTGTGTCGTAATTTGCATTACCTTTATTGAACGATCGTACAAAACGTACCGATTCTCCGCGTCGAATCGGCGATTCAATCATATTAATTACTGCGGTGGTACTCGAGGCGTGGCTGCAGGAAGCCCACTTGACGAGCTCGCTGCCGGTGCTCCCTAGGGAATTTATAGGCAAGAATGTTCCAGGGGAAACGAGAATTGGAAATTTCATCGAAGGGAGAGAGGGAGAAATCCTACGACGCGAATAAACCCCGTTACAATGCGTGAAATAGCCTGCGACTCTCTTATCGAATCTTATTGCTCGTTGAAGATCAAGTATCAATGGACACGTGTCAATTGAATATTAAATACATTCGCAATTTTCATTTATGATAATTTCATTTTTATAATTTCTGGTTAAATTATGTCGTGTACAATGAATGTTGCTCGTGATCGATCGAAAAATCGGTAAACGCGTAACGCATAGCTGTTAAATTTCAAGCGATACTAACAATTTCCATTCATCGTAATTGCTGTTTTATTTTCTCTTGTTTAAACCGCATTGTATACGAAGAATCTTGTATTCGATTTCAACGATACAAACGAAGAAACATGGAATCGTAATGGGCGTGCAATTACGCGAACGTTGATAGAGAACTGTGCAGAAAAGAAGAAGAGAAAAGAAAGAGAAACAATAATCGAGGGTTTTCATCGCGAGTCGTGTCAGTCGGATTGACGAGGAGTCGATAAATAAACGCAGTCCTAATTAGCAGTTCAATCGTATTCGCGGATAAATAGGCGGCGTATTGTTGCACGAGTAAATCAACGTCGACGGGAGGCCGAGTTAATTAATAATACATTGTCTCGGTTCGCCGAACGAGTATCGTTATGGAAATACGGAATTTTAATTAAAAAACTCCCGGGAGATCGTGTAAGTTCGCTCTTCGTACAATAAAAGACCGAACGACCGATGTACAATATTATTGCGTACGAAATTATGGAGAATCTGCAATGAAAAAATTAGGAAAATGTTACCGATAGTCGAATGTACGAAGGAAACTTTGCGTTAGGTTGGAAGTTCTAACCGATTGGAAAATCGATAGAAACACGTAAATAGAAGTTTTTGAACGATTGTCGTAAAATAGGAACAGAGAGAAGCATCGATTTCTCCGCAATGAAAATTGAATGCTCGCTACCGTTGCGATTTCTCATAGTTTGCTATAGTTTTAGACTGCTCTTGTTCCACCGGGGTAACTTGCTTTCTGACAACCGCGACATCCAATACTGTTAGGTTCGTGCACATTAAATATGTACCTTCCTTTCGAATCGAAAAGCGAGTATGTATCTCGAAAATATCGTATAGTTAGTCAAAGCTATTTCGACGTGATTCAGTGGATTTTCACGGCGACTAGTTTCATTATTTTAGATTTGGAAAAATTATCCTTGCTAGAATTAAAAAATTAATTAAAACGAAGCCACCTACGGTCACTTTCCAAATAGTTCGCGTTTCGGAAAATTGTCTGCATGAGATAGAACATTGTTTCAACGTTTTTGAAATTCTCGATTTGTTTCTAACAACTTTTATAATACTTTTTATTTGAAATCTAAATTCATAGAAAAAGTCACGACACGAACGTTGTGTATTCTTCATGACGTTGCTCGTTTATGGTTCCTCCTAATTGGCAAATATTTTGAAAACGTAAGAAATAGAATCGTGATGCACGATTTCGAACAAAGGAAGAAGAATCGCGTTTCTAAGATACTAAGAAAAGATTCTTGGGAATTTATAAGCTTCAGAAAAATTTCGGAAATTCCTTGTAATAAACGATTTCTCGCTAAATACTCGAGAACACAGAGTCACGGGAGGTATGCGAAAATGATGGTACAATATACAGAGGGAAGAATGACAGTGGTTCGGCAGAAAATTCGTAATTAAACGAGAATACCTGGAATTTAATAAATCCATATCGAAACGTTGTTCCTAACGAATCGCAACTACCGGTTGCGAAACGCAGACCGCAGTGACGCGGAGATCTGCATGAAATTTGAATACGCGGTTCCGCGATGGTGTTAATCTGTTCCGATATTTGATTATGCCGTTTCTCGCGTTACCCACGCTTCTGTAATTCGCCTGGACGATTCGTGGGGACGGTGTTGAATTCCTTTTGTCGGTGAAACCCCCTTTCTCGTGGCCATTCTGCAATTCCACGATAACGATATCGTGTGTAGTCACTATCGTTCAAGCTTATAACTCGATCGTAGGAATAGCAGGAAGGTTCGATTCTTCGTGATAACTTAACTGGTATTTATTAGGATTTTTGTCCTCTGTTATTAGTAATCTTGGTTTAGGTAAGAAATATTACGGACAATTCTACGTTGCTCACGAACCAGGATTGATTCAGGGCTTAAATATATCTTTAAGAAAAGAAAGATATTTTGCATGTATATGTTTCCTGTATTCGATATCAGCTTGTCTTCCATATGTTTATCTTTGATATCGTTGCTACTTCCTGATTTAAGTGAAAGATGATTAGCGTCGATAAAGTTCTGTTTTATTGTAATTGTTAGGAGATTAGAAAATAAGGGAGAGATAAGGTGGAGTTTATTTAAATTTCCTACAGAAAACAGTTCTTCGAATCGGCGTGACTCACTGATTGATGTTTTCATTAAATTTATCGTTGATTTTATCAGAGAAAAGATAAAGGAAACGATCGATCTCGTGTGATCGGAATAGAATTATAAAATAGGATCGAAGAGGTTCGTTAATCGAATTATTTTCTCGCGAAATGAGGAGGAAACAAAAGACAGAAGGATGAGACGAGAAGAAGCAAATATAAACTAAAAAAGAAATAACTTTCTAATAGAAACATACTCGCTAACTGACACCGAGAATGCCATAATTGTAAAACTGCAAATGTCAATTAATTCATCGGATCGCGTGTTTGTTGTCCGTGGAGGTCGCGCTGGGTATCGAAGGTTATCGATCATTCGACCAAACATTTCCAAAATGGTATTTCCGTGTCACGGACAATAATACGCGCATTAATGAAACAGAGAGATACTTTAACGACAAGCTGCCATTTTCAACCCCTAATCGGCACCGTGGATCCAACTTTCCAATAAACTCCTAATAAAACAGGGAACACCCTGAAACATTAATGCAGATACTCAGAATATCGAGCCAGAAATGTACCACAGGTATGAACATAATCCCAAGCAATAACCAATCAGACGTATTAAATTGTTCCGGAAACGCCCTACCAATCAATATATATTATCGTCGACGTCCAATTACTATGCTCCCTCTATAACAAATCACATGCACTGTAATACAGAGAGTAGTCAGTTCAAACTCGAATCGACATAATTAACGCTAAATCATCTCTAAAGTAATATATTCTTAATAATAATAAATTATGAAGCAATAATAGATTATCGATTACACTTCTATATTACACGTGTATATGCTCATGTATACCGTATATACTCACGAATCGCTGAGTTATACCGACTCGTAAAAGTATTCGAGCATTTACCATAGAAAACTCTTATGTTCATGTTGTATGTGTTACATCAAGCATTTTGGAATTTCATTGGCACTGCGATAAAACACAATTGCTGTGATTTTATATCGAAACCAATCTGACAGTGTATAAAGAAATCGCCAGATATTGGATACGTACGTTTAGTAAAAGAATTAGTACACAGCGTGCATCTGATCTCAGTTATTTTAAATGTATAAGCGTTAAATATACATTTTCAGATCTATTTATTATAAACATTATCAATACGATCTTACTAATGAAATTTCAAAATCTTTCTATATAAGATGTGCGCGTGAAAAACGTTTACATATGATCGAATACTTCCGCGAGCCTGTGTATAAATGGTACTTTAATGGTATAACGGGCAAGTTTAAGAAAAACAAAGATCCACAGTGGCAAATAGGGATTGATCGGGACGTGATGTAGCCTATAATCGCAAGAATAATGGTACGACGATGCAACGAACTAACAGTTTCTGACAAAAACAGGATACAGGTTGCCGGCCATGCCGTGGAGCTGGCTTGGGGCGGCGGCGCCATCGGCAGCTG
>NT_176740.1:237813-239846 GCF_000188095.3 Bombus impatiens | reverse complement strand
CACCGCTCGTCCTTGCACCCAGGGCGGCGGCGAGACGAAGGTACAGAGAGACTTCTAATAATCCAGCCCGGAAGCGACGCGAGATTCAACGAAACCACACACCAGCACGTCACTTATTCCCCGACGTTCCATCCTCTTCTTATTCTTTGTTCCGCTAACCCGGTTTCTCCATCGTCACGATTCCTCGGCTTCGGAATTTTCAGAAACGCGCCGATGTCAAGGGGAACGAACGTCTCTTTTGTCGTCGTCTGATCGATGCTATCGGTACAGGAAGCTTCGGACGTTATTATCGTCGCGATGACGAGCCGAAGCAAGATCGACAGATCTCGAACGAGCGTTTCGCGATGGGAATTTTTGCAATTTTTCTTCTTGACAGGAAGCGTAGATTTTAGGCTCGTTTGTAGATCGTGAATGTTCGTGTAAATTTATATTTTTGTATATTTTCTCTTTTCCATTAACATTCGCGATTTATTTGTTACTTTGACAGATCTTTTCCTCTTCTTTTTACTCCTCGACATTTGGAATTCGTCGATTAAACGAAATTAAGAGACATCTTTCCCCTCGACGAACCGCAAAACCTCGTTAGTTGAGAGATTGCCTCCGTCGAAGAGCTGCAAGTGGATGTAATTTCTTCGAAATCGAGGATGACCATCGCGATATCCTCGTTGAACGTCGATTTTCCAAAAAGATTCCCTCTGCGGAGAGCAAGCGGTCGAATTAGTTAGTCAGCGTTCTAGTAGGCTGACTTAATTAACAGCGATCGTGCAATGGCCGCGTAATCGATAAAGCAGATTAGCAGGATGCGATTAAAACGAATTAATTAAAAAGACTACTCTTTGAATTGCACGGAAACCCGACACCGCGATGCCTACCGCGTATTTTCGGATAATTGAACGATCTCGCGTTTCCACAAATTGCGTATCTACCTTTGTTTTAGCTTCTGTTTCGTGCTAACATTCGTAACACGATTTGGCCATCGTTCCATCCACTCGACGAAGAATACTTTGCAAGAAGTCAATGTTCTTCGCGTTGATTTAAGAGGCAATCTCTTTTGACGAGATTTATCGAAGCTTCTCCACCGTATTATCCTGCTTTTCCTCCGATCTGTTTTTTTTCTTCGACGCGTCAACTCTCACTCCTTTACTCCATTTACCCTGATCGTACAATGCACACAGACAATAACAGATGCGTTTCCTTTGTGATAAAAAAAAGAAAAGATGACACGAAATACACGATACGCAGCGTCGAGAGGATCTTCGAGTTGGAAGAACGAAACAACGAGAACGGGGAGAATACATCGGAAGCGACGGTGCTGTTGCATTCTCGCCACGACTATTCGTCGAGCACCACCGTTTCTTTCTTTCTTTCTCCACCCCCTTTTCTCTTTTTTTTCCATTCTACACCGTTACGCCCTTCCTCAGCAACCTTCTTCTCTCTGGGGCACACATTATCGATGTTTCTTTCACGTAATTAGCAAACCCCACACGCCATTTAGGGCGACGTTACATACGCGACGATTATCGATCTGTGGTCCAACGTGGATTGTGTATTTTCTCTCCTTTTTTGCTTTGTTTGTTTTTTTTTTTTTTTTTGTTTTCTCAACCCCTTTAATTCTCTTTCCATTTGTTTCGCAACGTGTCGAAACATCGTTGGCCTATTTCGAATCTTTGATCTCCGATAGAATTTTTATTAGAATTTTTATCGAGACATATATTCCTTATAAAATTCGCGATATTAATTATAAATTTTACTCGTACAGAATTTCTATTAGAATTCATATTCATTTAACGGAGATCTTAGCTTTATTTCAAATCGTTCGTCTTGAGAAACTATTCGATAAACGTGCACGAATCTTTCTCGTTCCGCTTTCTTCGTGCATATTTTTAGTTTCTTCGGATCGATTGGTTTTTATTTGCACGAGCGCGGAATAACGTTCAGGAAATTGAATTCTCCACATTTTTGGATGTTTCGGGATCACGTTATTGAATACCCAGCTTGCCACGGCTCATGTTCATCAGTATCAACCCCGACCG
>NT_176740.1:217036-237701 GCF_000188095.3 Bombus impatiens | reverse complement strand
CCGGTATCCGGTCGTTAACCCATTAATTAATTATCGTTAATTGGAGGACATACACGTCACTATGAAAACCGATGAAGATAGGCCAACGAATTTTGAATTTCTACCTGGAAATTCCTTTAGTACGTAATGATTGAAAAGTACAATTACAGTTCAATTCAATTTTCGCAAACGTAGATAAATTTTATTAAATCGAAAGAAACGGAAGATCTTTCGAGAATATGGTTTTAAGAGGACATTCGCCAGACCACAGATCGATTCGTTGCGATGTTCGATTTATTCTCTTGTTTAACTCTCACGATCTTACCAATGTGTTTTTGGAATGTGCCTGCTGTAAAATGCATCACGCTCTAGTCTTGTTTTCTTGACGCACACCCCAAATTTTGTATTGTACTAAATAGCGACCGGATATCAGGTCTGGCTTCTGTAACCATCCAGTCGAATAAGCGGCTCTGGTTTTTAACTTCCGTTTTTGTACTCGCGCTAACCACACGTGCGACACTTGCACGGTAGTTGATTGTTTAATACTTATTCCGTTGTTGTTGTTGATTGTTGATGTTTTACTTGTTGCTCGTTGTATCAAGTTTTCTAGCCTGTAACCAGCTGCGCCAATAATTTTCTCTCTTTTGTACTAATCCCCACGGAGACTTCTGTTTCTTGAAGAGATTCGGAGCGCACGATAGAGAAAGAAAAGGAGCAAGCGAGCTTGGAAAAATCCCCGGGAAAATTGTTAAATATTGTCAAAAATTTCAAACGTTCGTATCAGTATCGATATTTAAAAAAAAAAAAAATTAGATTCTTTTCTGTAATTAATCCAGATATAAGTGAATTTTTGCTTCATACTATTTTTAAAAAATAATACATATTCTACTTTATACATTATAATAATAAATAATATCATTTTCTTCTACCGAATATTTAAAACCTCTATTTGTTAATTAAGTATTTAAGTAAATTCTTATATCATTATTGATATCGATGGTTAGTTTATTGTTGCAACTGAGCTTAACAAGCAAAAGATATTAAGTGAAATGCGAGTGTTGGCAGAAATCTGGAAATAAAAAAGAATTGTCTCGCTATCAGAATCTTAATTAACAGGCATATCTGGATTAATAGCTGAAGAAAGTTGGCTGAGCGACAGAGAAAGAAAGTTTACTTCGTTAAACGAACTAAATTACATCAACCGAGCGCTTACTGATACACTTTGCTTTACAAGTCGCTTTTCCTTCTCTCTGAACTTTGCGACGATAAAGCAAAAAAAGATCGTACGATAAAAGTGAGGGAGGAAAAAAAACAAAAGACGCTAGTCGCACAAACGCTCCTTGATCTCTTCGAGGCGGAAGTTGAACGTGGACCGATGCTGAAGTCTAAAGACAACGAGTTAGTTGAGGCACACGCACACACGGTGACAGCTCGGACAAAAGGTAGGCAAGAAACATCAGTTTTTATTGCTTCACTGTCCGGATCAAAGAACCGAGAGGGTCTGTCTGCGATCAATCGAGGCCGGATACGCCGCCGATGCAAGCATTTCCGGGCGCCGAAAGAACCGTCGTCTTCCAAGAGTTCCATCAACGGAACGAGCTGCACGAACACCCGATTTCATCCTAATTGTCGCTCCAACAGTCGACCAAATTTCTCGTCTTTGATCGTTACATTGAAAGCTCGCTCGTTCTCTGCCACCTTTCACCAAAGAATCGTCGATGACGATTTATCACTCTGCTCTATCTGAATTCGTTGCTGATCAGCCGGATTTTATCTTCCTATCTAAAATATCAGTTCTTCGTGGCTGATCAGTCGCATTTTATCTTCCTATCTAAAATACCAATTCTTCCGAAAGGTTCGAACAAACTGTGTAGAAGCGTTGTTATTGAGATTTTTCAGCCGATTTCTATCTTGTAATCAATACTCGTGTCGAGATCTATGTCGACTCTATGGTTTCTTAAGAATTCTTGGAATGGAATTACACGTCATTCTTTGCCTGGTTCGTTGTACACGAATGACGGACACGTGTATTTTGAAACGCCATGAGATGTCCCAAAGAGGTTCGTTGAACTTTACTTCAGTGAAAATTTTGGCCATGAGCAATTTTAGCCAAATATTCGTCAAAACTACTTCATTCACGGATATCATTCATCTTGGAAGGATGCAGATTCCTGGTGCACGTTCGGAAACTCTTCTGAACCTTACGGAATTCACGTACGCGTTCTGCGTAACTTCCAACACTCCACGCAAATCTTTGGTATTTAGTTTATTCGATATCTTCGTCTTTTGGACTCATCGACGTTCCAACGACATTTACGCTTTCAAGTTTTCCCCCGAAGAAAGAAATTGCCTCTTCTTCCTGAACTTGTCCAGGAGGACAACAGCAAAGTATGTCAAGACACGTGGCAACAGAGCGCAGAAAAATATGACCAACGTGAGTTAGCACACGGGTCTCCCGCAAGATCTTTTGCATTTACTCCAAATATTTCTGAGTCTTGGAGCTTCCTGCCGTTCCTGCGACAGAGACAATTTTACTGCACTCACAGGTGTGTCGTCTTCCTTAGGTGTTATCCGATCGATGTTTATAGTAGGTCTGGGAAGTTTCACGGTCTGAGAAGTATCTGCAGACGTAGAAGCAATTTCCATGCGTCGGTTTTCATCAGCTGCAGCTGATGGACTATACTTAGACGTAGTTGGTTTTCCAACATACCTTTTCTCCAGATATTGGCTACTTTTCTTAGACTCTGTTCGACTGGATCGGTAACGCTGCAGCCAACTATTTATGAGAAAATCCGAATCTCTCCATCGTCGTTTTTCGGAGGAAAACGGATAACGTCGGTCCTTCTTCTTGTCAGAATCAGGTACATCCGACCGTACATCTCGAGATTCAGATCTCCGTGCCTTCATAATCTTTGATTATACTTCTAATTCATTTATCGATTCGTCGTTTTAATCTTCCCTTCAAACGTGCGATTCCGTCTGTCGCTCGAGTATACGATGCTGAAATAGATATTTGAATGACAGAAACGGAATAAATCGGTAGGATCCGTTGTTACGATAGTTTCGCGCAAAGAAATCAATTTTTAAACGTCTGGTTAACTTCCATCGAATTTCCATGGGAATTTCAAAGGAATCGCCTTCTTTGGTGCAACGAGCGTTTCCAAGATTTTCCAAACCTTCCGTCCGTGGTCGAAAGTTTCCCTGAGCCCGTTCAACTCCCTGAAATTCGTCTAATCTCGTCTCGTCGTCGCCCTTGGTTTGTCAACGATTTATCTCCAAGAAAAAAAAAAAAAGAAAAGAAAAAAAGGAGAATATCGATGAACGTCGAAGAAAGTAGAGAAAGGGAAGAGCCAGCGAAGCGATTTTGGCCGGCAGCACAAACACTAACCGACGCTGTAAAAGCGCTACGAAGAAGGTAGGCAAGCATTGGCATGTGCGTTTGTGTGTGTTGTTACAGCAGCGGCGCTGAGAGGAGTTGCCATCCAACGAGGAAGAGTGGGCGCTGCGAGAGCAGCCTTCCCAACCAGTGCAGCGGCGTTGGCTCTTGCCAGAAACCCGGGGCCGCTCGCAGCCGCGGCTGCGGCCACGGCCCTGCATCCCTTCGCACCTGCGTAAGTAGATTCCGACGTTCTGCGCCGTCCTCGACGCGCCATCCAACGATGGCAATTCAACGGTACTTTTGGTATTTCGAAGCCGCAGCGGGTAACTTTTAATCAGCGGGGTTGCTGGATGCGTGATCTATCAAATGGCGGAATTTCGAGGTTTTCAGTTTAAATGAAAAAGAGATTGAGATATCGCGTGTAATTGAAAATATAAATTACATCGTTGAGGCACGGATTTTTGTAGATTTTAATGGTACTCGTATATAAAAATGCAAAGAAGGTAGAAAAATATGCGTAATATCCGAAGTAGATTACTCGTTGCAATTTTATTACAGGTAAAAATGAATCTGTGTTTAAATTATATCGGTTCAATTATGGTTCGTTACAGGAAAAGATTAATTTGCGCGAGAAATTGAGATCTAACCTTTCGGTAACGAATGTTGCTTTTCTGAGAGGCGGACTTAAAATAACGGAATTATTTATAGGGCTGCTTCGTAAGATACGAGGGAATAGAAAATTTAATAATTTGTTAGAATACACATTTTTTTGTATCTTAACGAAGCAACGTGTAATTCCTAATGACACCGTGTTCGTGTAATTGCTACGCATAAATTTCTCTGCCCGACGAATTATGCTTCTTAACGAATTAATCAATGCCCTGTACTCCCAAATTTTTCTATGATCATTTGTCGTCTCATGAAATTCTCTATTTGTAGAAGAAACGTCTGTCTGAATTCTCAGAAAATGCACGTTATTTATAAAACGGTCTCGTATATTTAGCCTGGCGATTATTGAATATAGAGGGGATAACGTTAAAGAGTAAGACGAAGTTTTAGTACACGAACAGCTCTGTAACAAAGTAGCAAAGTTCACTGGGTTCGAGGCATGTCTGGGGTCTTGGCACACACACAAGCTTTAATTGGAGCGGCAAAGTTTGTAAGTTGGAACAGTTACGTGAGAAAGTTTAAGAGATACACTGTTTAAGTCCGTGAATGGGAGATCGTAGAGTTCACGAGGTGTTCAGAGTACAGAAGAAGTCGTTCAAGTGCTTGTTCTGGCACAAAGGATGGTGATATTCGTTGTACGAAGTTCGTGGTAGTTGTAGTTCCAGCCAGCTCGTTTCTGAGAATGTTGTTTCAGAATGGATAGCGTAGTTGTCAACTGTCGTCGAGCAAACTATCCATTGTGTCACTTTAAAATCGTTAACATCGTCGATAATACGAATATCCCTACATATCGGGCGTGTAATGGAATAGTAAAGAATTTTCACAAGTTTCTTAGTAGTTAAAACGAGACGAAGACAATTTTTGGTCAAATTAAAAGATTTTTCAATCGTAATTACGACACAGATAGAAAACGAATAAACTTAATAAACCGACTCGTTTCTGAAATACGTTTGCAAGTTTGTACAATACGTTTTTGGAATTAAAAATTAATAAAATGCTGTATTAAACTATCAGATTTCTACGGATACATATCTTTCAATAAAAAATATATCTTTTTGCTGAAAATTGGCTTGGTAACTTGAGCGAAGAATCATCTTTTCTAATACGTGACTTCGAAATGAAATTACAAATAATCTTTAGAACATATATTATATATTACAATTAGTTCGAAAAATTTGAATATTAGCGAACATAAAACGTCTCGTCTTGGCGTTTTACACAAGCCGACAGGTTAAAATTCAGGATCTCGAAATAAAATTACAAATCGTTTTATAAATACAAGATAACACGAACATAGATACGCAAGAGAAATAAAAGATACACGATATAGCAAAAGCACTTTGCAACAGAGCTGTTTCATCGGATTTCCCTGAGTTGCTCGTCGGATGAAATATTTTTTAACGAGACTGGCGAATAAGGAATATTCGAGTTACTGACCCGGATTTCTTCCTACCTATATCACGTTCCTCTCTCGAACGCAACAGCCGGCCACGTCGACGCCGTAGTTTCACGTGGAAATTCACACTTCGTTCAACAGCCGATCCAGTTTTGCGCGTCGACCGACGACCGTACAGAAATTCTGCCAATTTGTCGCCGCGGATCATCGAGTGTCATCGAAATCCAGCCCGCTCTTCTGGTTACCCACTGCGACCAGCCCTCTTGCACGTGTCTCGCTCGTTATAGTCTGCTTGTCGAAATCATCCTGCATGCACCGATGTAACCTTTCCACCAGGTCAATCGCAATTTCCTTTTCCCCAGAGAGAACCTTCTATAGAACGCACTTTAAAAAGCCTTTTAGTCAACATAGATAAACCAATATTACACGATAACGAAGCGTTTTTTTTTTTTCTTGTAAACGTGAAAATACGATCGGCGGATAGTGGAGGAGGAGGTTTGTAAAGAAACTTGCTTGAGAGAAACTTGTTTGCAAGGAGGAATTATCAGAGGTTAAAGGAAGCCTCGAACGGATAAACGTGATCATCGTCAACTTGGTGCGGTTGATAAAGAAACTTTTATGGCGTTGATATTTTCGATATTTAAATAAAAAGGAAGTACGAGGTTTATGGAGGATTTTAAAAATTAATCGCTTAAGGATATATTAATTTGAAGAAATTTAGATATGCAACATTTTCTTATCATAGCTTCTCTGATAATGTTATTTTTCTTCTGGAACGTCAATTGGATATATTAATTAAATTTTTAATTAATACAGCTAATGTAAAGAAAATGGATATTTTTCCAAGAGGATATCGGACAATGTGAATGATATTATAAAAATCCAATCCAAGTCCGTTAAAATAGTAACATTGTACAATGAACGAAACAGTGTAATTCGAAGATTTGTCGTAATTCCAATCATATAATTAATTAATCGAATCGTAATTACTTGCAATGGCGAAATGTTACTAAATCAATAGTAGAAATTAAATGTTTTTTTTTAATAGAATTTCCTGAACAAATATAATTCTTAAGCGGTTAAAGAATGATAACAGGGTAAGTTACGCGCAGCGATAGATCGTTTAGAATGATTCCTTAATTTTTCACGACAAAGGAATTTTTAATTAGTTTCCGTCGGTGAACGCGAACAAATACGCGTTCGCGCGTCGATAAATAGTATCGCTCGTTAATTAAACAATTTCGCACGGCGCGAACCGGATAAAAGGGGATGATGGAAAATTTCGAAGCCGTCGATGTTTCCGCGTGGCAACCATATTTTCCCACCGATCAATCGTCAGTTTTATTACTCATAAATAAGGGTGGTATTCCCGTGCGTTCGTAAATCGTTGAAATCGTTCGTTACTCTTCTTCGATCCACCGATCACGCCGATGATACCGACACGTTTTTAATGGAAGAACACGCCGGATGTGATTTATGAATTTTCGTTGACCTCGCTCGAATACACCGTGATAACCGGCGACGAATAAAATCGACGGGGAAATAGAGATGGCGAAAGAGAAACTTTCGTCTCTCGTAAAATCGATCGACTCGGAACGTTTTCTCGTTCGATTCGAAAGAAAAATCACAAAATATGATTGTTCGAAAGAAAAATTGCAAAATGTGATTCTTCGAGACAAAAATTGCAAAACGTGATTCTTCGAGACGTTTCAAAGTTTCATTACTTCGATGAGTACGCCACGGCTCATAAATATTTCGACACTTTGATAGGCTTCAGCAATAGATAAATTTAAATTCTGCTTGAAAAAATTAACAGTAACGCATTAAATCGTGTAATTGTGTTTTACTCGCTGTTTGGAATAATGTCGGTGTTCGTGTTGTGCCAATCGACGAACAACGTCAACTCTTAATTTAGAAGATTAAACAATCTGCAGATAACGAGCTTTCCAAACAACAAAATAATTCCGCAAGCTTTGACAATCACGAGCGTCGATTTTGTTATTGCATAGTAGACTTTAGAAATGAACATCGATAAATCCTTTTAGGGGGGGGGGGGCTTACGATTAAATTATATCCTGTCAAAGGAAAGCAAGTGCATGATATTTTTGAGCTACAGCGTACAGCGATTTTTGACCGTTCGAAATTTCAAAAAAATCATTCCGCGATCTATTGAGAAGCGCTAGGGTTTTGATATAATTGTCGAGAATCGAACGAGAGCATTGTAACTCGACGAATAAATACGTCAGGTATAAGAGATGAGTTCGAGACTAGTTGCACGCGTTCGATTTCGGAATTTGATCGAACGCAGCGATTCTTTCGTTCGCCAAATGGGTGAAATTCATCGAGTCGCGAGAACAGCGTGGTCCTCGATCGAATAAAAAAGATTAAATCATATCCTTTGACGCTGTATATCGTGTCGGTCGTGGAACTCGAAGCTTCTAACAAGACGAGAGCACTCGGCGCTCGAATCGCGTTTCGAATGCCACGAGAAACGAAATTTTTGTCAACGGTTCGTTTACAGAGAATCGAAGGCAACCAGCCTCTTTTCGGCGACGTTGAAGAAAAATCTGTTATTTCATCGAATAATTCAATCAGGAAAATTTAATTCGATACGAGTTTAAGTAAAGTTGAAACAAGTTGGAGCAAAAGATAAATCGAATAAAAGAGAGGTAGGACTAAAAGCTTTAAAAAAGAAACAAATAATTTATACTTCATTTTAAAGGGAAACGAAACACGCGCCGAAAAAAAGAAATATATAAAGAAAAACATATTGAAAAAAAAATAGCGAAATAATCGAAAAGATGCTGGTTGCGTAGAAATTCGTGCACATATACAAAACTAACATTGGTGATTTTTATTTTGCAGCGTTTATTACGACCCGTTCCTAGCTGCACACGCGGCGACACAGGATCCCAACTACAGGCTACAGGTGAGACACGAGATTTCCCTGATTTTCCGCCGGAAATTGTCGCCGGTGCTCTGTTTCCGGGGCGCGAACGACGACGAATGAGTTTTTAATTAAATCGAGCGACGCCCCTCGGCCAGATTGAAACGTCAGCCCGCTTAATCGATCACCTTTCAGACGCTGCCGATAGATTATCGTGAATTAATTGGTAAACGAATCCCGGTTGATCGTTGTTTGCGTATCGATTTTCTTCATCGATCTACTCGACAAGCATAAAATTGAACACGGTCCAACCTGCCACCTGAAACTTCCAAATTAGTAAGCGTTTTTCGATGTTTCACTTTGGATACACGTTCCGTGGATAAATGGCAATTATTCTTTCTAAAACTACGAACCATATGTTCGCAATAATTAGTTTCTAGCTTCTATGTAAACTTACGTATCTATAGAATTATCGGAATATTAACTCGATATAGAAAAATGATCAGAAAGAATTGACAAATTGCACGGATATTGGCAAAGACGCGATTGAAAATTCGTCACGGACAATGATTCCGCCACTCCAAAATGAAGTAGCCTTTGTACACACCGATCGACCAGGAAACGGCGTTTTCACGTGACAATGGCGAGGTCGGTCGTTCTTATCCCTTAGCAAAAGGGAGAGTTCATTGTTACCGATAAAAAAAAAAGCTACCTGTTCTAATCGATACGTCGTCGTGTCGCGGAAACAGAGCACGAGACGCGTTCAAAAACAAAAAAAAAGAGTAAAAGCGAGGAAAGGGTAAAAACAAACATCAAACCCAACAAAAAGAAAAAAAAAAGAAACAAAACTATAGACGAAAAAGATAGAAGGGGGAAAGAGAGAGAACTAGAACAAAGAGAAAAGAAGTCAGAGGAATATTGACTAAAGTCTGCAACTGTTCCGGACCCGTTTAGCTGGAATGGCCTCAAGCAACAGCTGACGTTAGTTGACACGTTTTGCCAGGCTTGCACACACGTGAAACGCAGAGAATCCCGATAACAATTACGCCATCCCTATCCCGTCCCTACGTTCTTTCATCTGCCGTCACTCTCATCCGCCTGTTCGTCCATTTTTTCTTCTCTTCTTTTCTTTCTTTTTTCGGTTTTTCATTCCTCCCTTTTTTCACCATCTCTCGTTTCTCTTTCGTGCCTTCCATCGTATACGCGAAAAATCTACGGGTAAATCTCGTTCGAACGAGATAGAGAAAAAATTATAAAACAAGCGAGAGGCAACGAGGAATTGCAAAAGAGCAGACACAGGAAACGGGTAACGACAGCTATCGTTTTTGAGCTTTACTTCCTCGACAGCCGGTTTGCAGCTCGCCATCGGGCGGCATGAAAATTAATTTCGAACACCGCGCTCATTTCGCCAACTGTCCTCTTGTTTCGACGTCATTCCGTTACAAAAATCCGCTTTGGTAATATGGCAACGACATACGCGGGAGAAATTAGATTTTCGAATATATTCCACATGCTTCTCCATGCTCTTTTTTTTTTATAAATGGAGATGAGTTTATTTTTTTGTACGTTAAGTGAGGGATAAGTGAGATCGATGCTCTTTTGCAATTTCGGGGAACAACGTTTGTTGATACTTTGACACGTTCGGAAAACTTGATAAAAGAATTTATATTTTTAATAGTTGAAACGTAATCGATTGCGCTCAAATACCTGCCAAGTTTTGACTAATGGAATGCCAGTGAACTGGGTCGAACGTGTCAGCATTCTCGATTTTACGTAATAAAATCTTTTTCTCTAAATATATTACTATTTCGCGATATTTTAACAAGAGACGTTTTCGAATTTTACATTTCAAAAAGATTATATTTCTCGTTTTATTTATCTGCTCTCGTTATTGCTAAGTAAATATATTTCACAACGATGAAATATCGTTCGAAATCAAAACTCTTGGAAAGCGTCTCTTGCGATTCGACCATTGCACCACATCGCGTCGCAAGATCGTGCAGCATCTTGTTGCATTTTGTCGCATGATCTCTCTTCATCCACTCATTTTCCACCCCTTCTTTTTTCATTCATTCTCTCTTCACGTTTACTCGAAGTATCAAAATATACGAAACACCGTGGACACGAAATCGATTTTATCATTCGAATGCTATTCACACAGACACTAAACGAACATGTATAGATTCGTTTCTAGGTTCTATCACACTGACGATGATAATAATGATAATAATAATATTAAGCAACGACCACACCAACGACAACGATCCCTCGTTAAACGCGACGCCATATTAAAATCCACCCGAATCTGGCCGGAATTTCTTTTCAGGTTTGCCGTTTGTGTTTCAGGCTAAAGCACCCGCTCTGGAGGTAGGAATTTTAAGGGTCCGCCCTGAGTGATCTTTCTTCGCCCGTTGTTTGTCTATTATTATCTTCTTCCTGTTTTTTTTTCATTATTTTTTTAACTATTTGTCCCTTTTTTTTCTTCTCTCCTGTCCTGTCTTCTTGGTGGTTTCTCTCGTTTGGACCTGGCCGATCAGGAGTGCTCACCGATCGTCGTACCAACGTCTCACATCTGTATCACACTTTACTTTCTCCGTTTAATACAAACAACGATTTATTTATTTATTTTTCTTTTTTTTACTCTTCCTTTCTGTTTTACGATCCCAAGTATTATAAACACAGTCTGTCTCTGTCGTTGCGGTTCTTTAAGCTTCTCCCTCTGTTCTGTGCATCTTCCCCGAATGTTTATTATCTATATCTCCCTCTTATTCCTTCTTCTGTATCAATGTAATGCATGTGATTGGTAGTTTTTGTTTTTCTTTTCTTTTTTTCGTTATTATTATTTTTGCTCCTACCCTCTGTTCTTTGTTGTTAGAAAGTGATACGTTTATTCTCTTCCATGGGTTTGTCGCTTTTACGTAGACATACACGCGATATTGTACGTTGAGAATACTAGAGTATATAGGAAGTAATGTGTGTATCATAATTTTCAAACGGAGAAAAAAGTTCCTCGCCGACACGACAACTGCAACTTTCTTCCACGATTATCGAAGACAATCGTCGATTACTGTTTTTAAATAGCTTTAACATCATCCTTCAAAGCGATGCAGAAATATCGACAAAAATTCGCTATTTCCTTTTCCTTCGTTGTTTTACCCTTCCACATACGCTGCTAGCTACATACGGGTATTCGATACAATTTACTGGCAATCTTTAACAAATTTTACATTTATTGATTTACATAATAATTTACACAAGCGACGTTATAGCGCTGTAGAATCACGAGAATTGGAATTCAAGCGTGTATTTTAAATTTTAGTTTCAAAATTAATTAGCTTCTAACTTTGTTCGCCAACGTGATACACTTTCATAACTCGGAGAATCAACTTTTTACGATAGTATGCGTAATCATCAACTGGTTAAGTAGCCAGAAAAGTGTCTGGAAAAATGAATTTCGTTGAAACGGCAAAAAGCGCAGCGAGCTTTCCAGTCAGAATATACGTGAAAGTAAAAAGAAGTATAAAATAGGCCAATTATCCGGCAAGTTCGAAATTTCCTTTGTTTCTGCATCCTCCCCCTCCATTAATAATACGAAGATGAGACGTGTCTGAGCTGCAAGCAACGGCTGCAATTGGTGAGCACTCCGCGGACCCGGCGAGTATCTTAGAAAGAGTTGTTTAGCTAGTTTAGAGTTGCTCCGAGTTCACCCATCCCACAACAAACCGACACACCCCATGGCGACAGATTCAGCCCCTTGAAATTAGTTCTCTGCCCGGCGACTTAATCGAGAACGTGTTAGAGAAGCCGAGTTGTCGCGCAACGGGGTGGTTCCTCTAAAGCTTTTGACGGAAACCGTCGTGGATGTAGTGACTGCTGGAATTCGAGATGCTCGACGAGGCACTCGAGGCGTCGTCGAGCATCGTCGAACCTCGCCCCGTCTCGTGCACTCGATTCTCGAAACGTCAAGTCGATAGTTCGAACCCATCTACGGATATCAAGCTCGAAGCTTTCGAGGGATGACTGAGAATCCTGCAAGATCATTTGCAATTTGATAGAGCTTAATATCTTCCGTCTGTTGTGTTTCGTTGGCGTTTCAACGTTTATGCTTTAGTTGCGATCCTATCGGTTGTACATGAACTGTAATCTTTATGCAAATTCAAACGGACAGTCTGAACAGTGATTTGTGTTTCAACTGCTAGAAATTAGAACGAGTAATCTACCGTAGAATTCTGTTTACGTAGACTCCGTTTATTCGAACGAAACCTTAGTAAATTTCGCAAGATAAAGAAATAATTACTCGTTAAATTGTTTATTCTCAAGTCCCGGTGATTTTATTACGCGATCGAAGTATTTCTGTCGAGCATATCGATTTTCACAGCGAGAAACTTTCCACGTGAGATACGTTTCATCATAGTTGCGTTCATCGCACGCGTCATGTACATTAGGTACGTAGCTTGCTGGAATCGGTGATCGAGTTTTCGAAGGGATCATCACAATCTCGTGGAAATTTCACCGCCCCATGTCTTCGTAGAGCTGAACGTAAACGTTTTCTTTGCGTATACATAGGAGGCATGTCTCTTTCCCTTAGGAATATTAGACGCAATTATCGGAGAGTCTTTAGCGAACATAGAATCTCATTATATTCCTGAAATACATTAGGAGAAACGTTTTGATTCTTGAATCAAGGATAGCTTTGTCAGAACTATTTGATAAAGCCAGTTTGTAGCATTAATTCATTTTAGAATCGTTCCTTCCAAAGCACAACACGCTAATGTACGCTCCGTCTAATATACTCGATCTAATTTCAGAAATTTAATCGGAAATTATAAATTGAAAAGATCTGAGATTCGGTGCCTCAAATTTCCCACCGTTCGTACGATAGTTAAAGAACAAAATTATACCGTACAGAGTATACAGCAACGTGTATACTCGAGAAATTTATCTTTAATTTCGGTCTAGAAATTTCGAAAGCCTAACGTTGTTCGTCCACTTGAAAATCGTCCGCTGTTCGTGTAAAAATGAACTAGAACCGAAATTGCAGCAAAAACAAAAACGTTCTTCGATTAGGAGCAACGGTTGTACAAACAAACTGGTGATCGAACAAATTTCACGTCGAACGGTTAGGGTTAAGGAAAAAGAAAACGTAAAAGAGCAGAGAGGGGGTTGCAAACCGGTTCTCCGTGGGATGAAATGTAAATGGAGCACGAACGATCGACCAAGTAAATCGAGAAGCGAAAGAATGCAGCGTCGTAAATTTGCGAGAGACACGCGTGCGTCGAATCGCGGCCACAGAATTTTCCGCGGCTAATTTCCTGCTCGGGACCGCGCCAACGATTCGATTTCTTTCTGATGGTACCGGCGTACCGGTTCGTCTTTATTCGCCTCACGGAACCGGCCACGAGGGATCCTGGTTGTCGGCCAGGATTTACGAGCTTTTCAGGAAGAGAGCCAGTGGTCCGCGCGGAATCCTGCCTCTTCTCTCTTCATAAATCAACGTCGCGTCATTTCGTGCGTCCGACAGCTTCATTCCGGCTATTTCGCTGAGCTTCCGTCTTCCAAGCTGCCCTGTTAAATATGATAATTATTATTCGGTAGAAAAAAGAAATTGAGGATTTAGTATTTTTGTTGGGAGAATCGAGAGCTTAGGGGGATAAATTACGGTCGATACCGGTACCAATTGCACTGGAAATTACAGTTGCGTGAGTCGAAGTTCTGAGTCCCACCGTTCGTACGATAGTTAAAGAACAAAATTATACCGTACAGAGTATACAGCAACGTGTATACTCGAGAAATTTATCTTTAATTTCGGTCTAGAAATTTCGAAAGCCTAACGTTGTTCGTCCACTTGAAAATCGTCCGCTGTTCGTGTAAAAATGAACTAGAACCGAAATTGCAGCAAAAACAAAAACGTTCTTCGATTAGGAGCAACGGTTGTACAAACAAACTGGTGATCGAACAAATTTCACGTCGAACGGTTAGGGTTAAGGAAAAAGAAAACGTAAAAGAGCAGAGAGGGGGTTGCAAACCGGTTCTCCGTGGGATGAAATGTAAATGGAGCACGAACGATCGACCAAGTAAATCGAGAAGCGAAAGAATGCAGCGTCGTAAATTTGCGAGAGACACGCGTGCGTCGAATCGCGGCCACAGAATTTTCCGCGGCTAATTTCCTGCTCGGGACCGCGCCAACGATTCGATTTCTTTCTGATGGTACCGGCGTACCGGTTCGTCTTTATTCGCCTCACGGAACCGGCCACGAGGGATCCTGGTTGTCGGCCAGGATTTACGAGCTTTTCAGGAAGAGAGCCAGTGGTCCGCGCGGAATCCTGCCTCTTCTCTCTTCATAAATCAACGTCGCGTCATTTCGTGCGTCCGACAGCTTCATTCCGGCTATTTCGCTGAGCTTCCGTCTTCCAAGCTGCCCTGTTAAATATGATAATTATTATTCGGTAGAAAAAAGAAATTGAGGATTTAGTATTTTTGTTGGGAGAATCGAGAGCTTAGGGGGATAAATTACGGTCGATACCGGTACCAATTGCACTGGAAATTACAGTTGCGTGAGTCGAAGTTCTGAGAATTTATATACAGGGTGGTTGGTAACTGGTGGTACAAGCGGAAAGGGGGTGATTCTAAGCGAAAAATGAAGTCGAAAATATAGAATAAAAATTTGTCGTTTGAGGCTTTGTTTTCGAGAAAATCGACTGTGAATTTTCGCTCGGTACGCGTGCGGTACGTTATAACGGATCTCACTGTAGGTCGTTGTCTCGATGGAAAAATTTAAAAAAAAAAGAAAATTAAGAAAAAAATTTTTATTCGTATCATCAGTTACCAACCACCCTGTATAATCAGCTATTTTAACTTTTAAACGTGTCATCCTTTTAGTTCCGTGATTAATTAAGTTACAATTTCGTTCTTAAACGTAATACGGTTTGACGAACTGGAAAAATATAATGAACTCTTTATGATGATAAACGCAGAACATTATTTTCATAGTTATAATCATATTTCAATTATTCGTTTCTTATGAGAATTGACAGGGAACTGAATATCGTTCTGATTTCTGCAATTTCGAAATAAAGAATTTTTTAAAAACACTTGTTCCAATTAAAAGCAATCGCAATTGTCCAATACTAGCTGTTTAAAACTTCGTTTATATCGATATTAAATTTTCAATGTTTACGTATCTATAGACAGCCTAATAAAGTAAATTGCAACGAAAGTCGATACCGACGTCGATAATTAACGTTTCAATTATTTCACAAACAACGAAAATATAGTTGTTCGGTATCCAAAGCGTTGGACAAATTGCACGAAATTCCGTACGGCCGTCGAAATTTTTCCGACCAATTAGGACGCATCGACTCCAATTTCCGAGCTAGTTGAAACAAAATCAGCCCCGCGTGGCGGTGAAAGTGGATCGAGCATAGGACGAAAAGGGAGTAATTATCCAGATACGTTCTCGTGGCTACTGGTGAAACGTTATGTCGGGAAAAGAGGAGATCGTTAACGTAACATCTGACCCGTGAACCAGGCCGGCGTAAACGCGATATCCCCGTTGCGGTTTTGTCGTTTCACGGAACGGAGGTTCAGCGAGGAATAGGGAGACGGAAACGGACATGGAAAAAGGAAAACGATCGGCGGGCAACTACGCGATGAACGTTGTAACGCTGGTTTCCAGCCACCTTTGCATCCACCCTTGAAAATAACCGAGAGTTAATTGACCCAGCGGCGATGCACCTTTTAACCGCGCTGGAATTAAGTATCGTACGCGAGCAGTTTCGTGTCGAAATATTCTACAGAGATCGCAACTCGTATCTCGTTAAATATATTTTCGACTCGATGGAAATATAGAAGTTTGAGATGCAAGAAATTTTCAGACTTTAACGTCGCTCGAGTAGAAGTAGATAAGCCCGGCATTGGTCAGACGTCAACGCTGGGCTCGCACGTTCTGAATATTTCGTTTCCAGAGGAATAAATTAATATCGTGGAATGTTCTTGTGAAAAATCTGACCATCTATTTCGTTCGAATTCTAACATTCGTAATTTTAAAAGTAGAATCTCTGTATTTGTCGGACATCGTTTCTATACTTTCGACATTCCGAAATTCACGTTCTCAGAGGAGTAGAGTCGCAATATCGTATAATTTTCTCGAAGAATTATCGCCATTATTTAATTAATTAAAATTCGGTATTTACGTCTTGGACGTTGGCTTGAAGTAGATGCTTCTTGCGTTGATCAGACATTGCTTTTTCCCCAAGCAGTAAACTGGCGATGTTATAGATGTTATACTTGTCTAAGAATTATTACTGTTGTTCTTCGATTTTATTAGAATTGACATTGATC
The DNA here is from genome assembly GCF_000188095.3 of Bombus impatiens. Classification (NCBI taxonomy): domain Eukaryota; kingdom Metazoa; phylum Arthropoda; class Insecta; order Hymenoptera; family Apidae; genus Bombus; species Bombus impatiens. The sequence continues at coordinate 221,051 of NT_176740.1, read as the reverse complement.
AGACATCAGCTACGGACTTTCAATATTCTAAAAGCTTCTCTCAGAAGCCAATATCGCTGAATCCTCTAACCATGTACTAGATATCGAAGTTCTGCCTTTCTATTTCATCAGAATTCATTGTCCATAACTTCGATGAACAGCGAAAGTAGATAGTCCCCGCATTGGTCAGATGTTGATCCTAGGCTTCCGATACTTCAAAAATAAAACTGAAGCAACAGCACTATAGTATTTTGGCAAAGGATTTTCACTGTTTGCTAATGAAAATTCTCTCTGAAAATGACGTTATTAAATTATTTTCTCGCTGCGCGAATTAAGTTTAGCTTATAACGAGTCTACTTCATGAACACGGATAGGCCCACAAAAGTACATGTTCGAAAATTCTCTAAATGTACTGTGTGCATCGTACGAAGCTAGTGAAATTTCAAAATGTTTATCAAGCTCATATAATACGGTCAAAAAAATGTCCTGTGATAAATGTCGAAATACTTTTGCTGGCCGATGTACATCGCGGTGGTCCATTTTCGAATCTCACTGACTGTTGTGAAAGGCAGCAAGGTAATAAAGTTGCAGGATTTCAAGGAACGTTAAATAATTTCCACGGTTGGAGTGGTCGGTTGGCTAAACAGCGTGTGCAGAATAGGGCAGACCAACCGAGAGTCACTTGACCCACATACCACGATGTATCCCGGTCGAAAATCGCGCAACCAGGGACGTGTCTCGCATTTGGAAATGAACCGCGACCCAGAAACTTTCCCCTGAGTTTTTCTCGTCTGCAGGAACGTCGGCCACGGATTCATATTTCCGTTGTCGCGCTCCAACCTCGACCTTCTATCGCAGTACGCACCGGCCTGTTCCACGAGTTCCTGGCGCCGTTGAAACCGTGTTTCCGCTTCTTTCACTCGATGTTCTTCGTTCGTCGGAGAGGAGAATTGTTAACGAAAATTTCGCGACGATCGAGGATGAGTAGGGGAACCTTATTCCTGGTATTTCAGGCGATGTTGGCGAAACGTTAACGATATTTTTATCGTGAAAAAATATTTCTTTCCTCTGGTCGTTGTTTCTTCAGTTTCTTTGGCATTTGTCATTTATTCGTTGAATTGTTGTTAGGGATCCGAGAGCAGAAAGTTAAAGTATTTAGAAAAGAGATAGATTACTTGGAATTTGGACTTGTTTCAACGGGGTGAATTTTGTTTCTGTATAAAGAGATTGAGTGACGTTAGCGTTTCTTAAATTAGACACTCGTGAGAGGAGAAATCAAGTACAATTATTGCACAAAAAGCATATGATGTGTGATTTATGAGGAGTTTGCTCGATGCACACGTTGCGAAAGAAAACGACGTGCTTGGAAAGCATCATTAATCATCGCGTCTTGAAAAACGTCCGCTTATTTGGCAAGTGAGCGTTCCATCTCGAAGGGGTTTGCAAGGTGCGCTCTAAATTCCCCCTTGTATGGTAGAAATTCTCTATTTAATTTAAAAAAATCTTCCTGAAATATCGAATCTCCTATAAAATTTGTCACGAAAATTTTCGTACTTGATTACCATTATCGTGCTTGTGAGTTGGAGATAAATTTCAAAACAGAAAAGAAACGACAAACTGTGTAAAATATCATAGCTTAAAGAAAGCAACGACTGAAAAAGATAATATCATGATAAAAAGAAAGATTCTACCAGAAAATATATAACCGAAGGATAACAATATTTCAGTAGCGACAAATGTTTTATAGAGAAGAAAATCAAAAGTCGTGTACCTAAGAAGATATGCAATTTGTTGCAGGTTCGTGGAACGCATATAGTTAATTAAAAGACCCTGATCTAGCGAATGGTTCGCGTTTCATTAGCTGGAGAACCAGTAGACGAATTCTCGACTTGCGGCTAACGATTTCGTTTAAGAAAGAGAATAATATGATCGCAGAATTACAAGCGGGACAAAAGAGTTTAATAAAACGGAACAGAACTAAAGGCGAGATTTAATTTCGGTGCACTTAAGCGCTCTCCCATAGATGGTGACGGAATAAGCCTGGCTTCAATCCGTCGAATGGATAATTCCATGAAAATCACCAGAAGTGGATACACTTCTCGCTACGAACGTCAAATAGAATTGCAGAATATTACATGAAAAGGAACTCTAAGGATCCATTTCTCTTGGGAATTCATGGAATTAAGTTCAACAAAATTTTTATATTCTTGTATCGTATTTCTATATTTTATCGAATATGAGAGTAACGTTTTTTATACTTTCTTCTTTTTTTTTTCATATGCAAAGTATCGAACCTGCATATATTTTACATCGTGTCGAGAAAAAATTCTCTTATGCTCGAGCGTCGCTATTCGACGACGCGAGATGAAAATAGCGTAAAAGCGTTTTGACAGGCGAAATCCCGTGATAGAAAGATATCTTTAGAGAAGATACACTTGTATTCTAGATGCATGCACGTAGATTTCGCGTTTCCCACGAGAATGAATGGTACACTCGATGGATATGTCTTAATCTCGACGTGAACATCGATACTCGCCGCGTTCGGAAGTTATCCGAGACAGTTAACATCTCGTAACTGAATCACTCTTGGCATTTCATTTTCCCTTTAGAATTCTATTATCGTACCATAAAACGTCTAGTTTCTTCCCGTGAGAAAAATAAGCTGAAATTAGTTTTTTCTTTAAAGAAAAATTTATTTGACCGCCTCTTTAAAAGGGACCTTTGATTAGTTAAATAAACGATAAAGAGTACATTGATACGTTATTATCGCAGAAATCGATTTCGACGAGTAAATAACATGTAATCATTTTCGCATCATTCTCTGTACATAAATCACGCCTCCTTGAGCTTTGATCGACAGAAAGCAGTAGCTTCGAGAACCACATTTAGCTGAGTGCTCGAAACTTTTTACTATCTGCACCGTGTGGCATATGGATGAAACAGCGTTCGTTGTTCAAACAGCGCTCAAAATAAAAGTTCCCGGCTGCGTAAACAACGTCGTAAAAAATATCGTGAATGAACGATGCACGCCTGTCTCATCCATATGCTTTAGAAACGCATCTATAAAAGTCGTTGCACGTTGTAGAAATTAAAAAAAAAAAAATACCCTACTTTGTTAAAAACTCTGCAAACCTATGGAACTCTCCAGTGATTAAAAAGATTACAAACATGTCTTTACTCCTTCCACACCCTGTACAGAAAACCATAAAGTACCTAAAGCAATTTCCTATTTTAAAAAACCCATGAATTACCCAAGGAATCCATAGATATATCGAGATCGTAAATTACGTTGTTCAATGGTTCCATCCATCGACGTATTTATGTCCAGGGTTGCACACATTTTACAGCAACCCTTTAAATTTCAGACTAAAAATTTTGTATTAAAAGTGCGCTGTTCTTTTATCATAGAATACTTCGTTTTTTCTTTTTTTTTTTTTTTCTAAAATATTTTCGATTATTTGCGCTCTTTCAGTCGCGTCTTACGAAGAACCGTTGAAATCCTGAAAATTATATCGTCGTAAATCTAAACAATCTTCGTAACAACATTAAGAATATAGTAGGAAAAATATTCAGTGCAAGGAGAAATGTAAACTTTTGTCTATATTATTTCTACAAAAGAATATCTACGTATTTTATCCCAAAGATATCGTAGATCTCTACAAAATTCCTATAGGAAATTATCTTATCCCAAGTGTTCCGATGGTTCTAATATTAAATACTCTTTACCACCAACTACCCCTATTTCATTTTACGCTTGTTTCACGAACCAATCTAAAGATCAAACAATTCCTTCATCAAAACTACTACCTCACACCTAAACCCTAAGGAGTAAAGGTCATAAACAATCTGTGAATGGAGAGTTCCAATATTTGCGAAGCGTGCAGGGACGTTTATGAAGTAAACGCGGGAAGAGGACGCGTTAGTACCGTTTCTCCGCTAGGACATCCTGTCTGGTCTGTCTTGGAGCTTGCTTGAGCCTTGCATGGCGGGTCATGGTTCCTGTTTCAGGCCGCGGCAGCAGCAGCTGCAGCGTCAC
>NT_176740.1:89295-216576 GCF_000188095.3 Bombus impatiens | reverse complement strand
CGCGGCAGCAGCAGCTGCAGCGTCACCGTTGCTGAAGACGCCCCTCTCAACAGCACAGCAGGCCACCTACGCAGCTGCAGCGACCTACACGGCAGTGGCTGCGCGCGCATACAGCGCAGCTGCAGCTGCGGCACAACCGGTCGCAGGATATGCCGCAGTCGCGGGGTAAGCGCACCACTACTCCCTTCGAAAGGCCTCCTTCGCCTTATCCCTCGGGCTCTGTTCTCCTATCTTCTCTACCTCCTTTATGCGACATACTATAACCCTTACGTTCTTCGACGTCGCGTGGGATCTCCTTTCTTTTTCCTTCTTTCGAGACGAGACGCGCTTTTCAACCACGACCGACGAAGAGATTCGGTTTAATTATTAAGCGATTTGAACTTTTTTTTTAATTTTATCGGCAGATAGTAATTATGGAGAAATTAACAGGAATTTCGTTAATTGGATATTAGTCGATTGCCTTTCAAGGGATATGAATCTTCGGATATTGGGAATTTTTTTTTATTATTTCTTTTATTAACAATTCCGATATAAGAGATTTGCTTTGATTACTTAATTTAGTAGAGTTGCATCGATACTCGAATTATAAAGAGATTAATTCTGGAGGATTTTCTAGTCGGATTTTGGTCGGTTGTTTTTTCAAAGGATTTTAATAGTATAATATAATAGTATAATAGTAACAGTATCGATATAAGAGATTTGCTTTGATTATTTCGATAATAGTAGCGTTCTATTGATACTGTGATTATGAAGAAACTAATTGCTGAAATTCAATGAGATTTTCGTAATTGGTTTTCAATCGATATTTTTTTCAGGAACTTTGGGAATTTTTGTGATATCATTGAATTTCGTTTGGATATTTCGAGAAGGGTACTTTTGTTAGAAATTAAAGCTGCAATTATGGGGAAATTAATTTCTCAGAATTTTAGGATCTGATTTTGGTCGATTATTTTTTTTAAACGATTCCTACCTTTCGATATAAAATGTTGAGGAAGAGATCGAAGATTCTTACGATATCATCTTGCTTTTATTTGTTATTTGTTCATGAATCGAGAAGACTATATCTATTATAATTCTATATTTATCATATTCTACGAATCTAACTTCAGATATACGGAAAAAGATGTACAGTCGGAGTCCATTCCTTCCAGAAGAATTCGTCGTCGTGGTCGAGCTCTTAGGAGTCGCAGACATGTCGAAAGTCAACAACCTGATGATACTCTTACCGAAAAACCTGATAGTCCTATCGAAAATCCTTAGATAACATCCTAAGTTTGTATCTCCTTTTATCTGTTTATCCTTTATTCCTTAACAGGCATCGATTAATTTACAATTACAGAATGGATACTTAATATGTTTCAATGTTGATGTTTACAGTTACGGGCGTGAATACACCGATCCCTACCTTGGACATGGTATTGGACCAGTAGCTGGCTATGGGGTAAATGCAATTTTTCACCTCTCAAAATGATAAATAGATGGAATAATTTCAATTCCTGATACTTTTGTGAATTTATCGTTGACAATTAATAACTAAACCGTGGCTATTTCTTTTATTTCTAAACATTTTCGTAAATTTATTACTAATAATTAATAACTAGTATATAGATGTTCATGGAAATGTATAATTTTGTAAAATTAAGCAAAGATTCTCTTTCTATTTAGCTCGTTCAATTTTATAACAAGTACCGTACTTTAGATATTTCAAATATCTCTATTCGTAAATATTCAGGCAGAATCGTCGATCATAAAATTAAAATATAATTTCAATTGATGGAAAAAATCAATCTTTTTCACAGGCAACCGTATACAGAGGCGGCTACAACAGGTTCACGCCATACTAAGGATCGTCAGATATCAGAGCGCGAGCCTTCCAAGTACACCGTTATACTCAGCTGAACATGACCAGAACAAAAAGAAATCGACACAATCATCATCGTCATCCGTCATCGATCACGATTAGCCCACGAAGCGATGCCTGGACCCTCCGCGCATGCTGACGCTAGCCTTCTTCGTAGCACCGATACAAAATCATTGACTTCGGCTCTCGTCGACGCGGAACGAAAGCGTGTCTTTCATCCTGAAATCATCCGGCCATTATGGACAACGTTCCAATAAAGCCAGAACTACCGAGTCGACTACGAACGTGCCACGTATAAGTAGGACGAAAATTTCAAAATTGTTTGCGAAACGGGTATATTAAAGTTTTACACACAGTCGATCAGAGGGAAAATAGAAGAAGGAAACCCGTAGAGAAAAGGAAGAGAAAGAAATTTGCTTAATCGTTACAGACGAAAGGACGATCGAATGCATTAAGCGGACCGATAGACGAACAGATAGAAGGTTAAAGATCGTAGGAAGATGATATAGAACACTCAGAATTTAAATTAGATTGAAAGCGTGCTTCTCAGTTGGAGATAGTTTTCGATTGGGGTTGATCGACCAGACGACAAAGGTCTGCCGAAGCGTCGTCGAACTTTCAAACTCTGATCGATAATAAGAGGGTTGCGAGGAAGGACAGAGATATATGGCAGACAGGAGAAATCGGTAAACTGAATTAGCGGACAAAGGGGACTGATTAAATTGAGTTTTGTTGGAAACATGTTAAACATCCGAGCAAACGGTCGTATCGAGCGTCTTAAGAAAAATATCGGTATCCGGCAAAGGATCAAAGTTACAAGTTAGATGAAATAGAATGGAAACGTTCCGAAGCTGTCGAAATTCGTGTGTAAAGGGAACGTGGCATCGCGTCATTAAACTATCAGTTCGTATCGGAGTTCGGACCCGGCAGCCATTCCGACTTTACGAAGTTGAATGACAAAGGGGCAAATGTGTCGAATCTAGACGGTGTACGTGTATATATATTTGTGTATATACGTATATATATATATAAGTAGATAGATATAGATAATTGATCTCTTTAGAAATCAATTGTAATTATGCAATTCGTTGCTCGTGCACGTTTCTATAATCGTTCAGGAGAAACTTTTAAAACGCGACCCGGCAAGAATTTTTATCACTAACGAAACCGGGACTATTTAGATCACATTACAAAGTTTACGTATCATCGTAATGCGATGTTATTCATTGAGATCCAAAAAGAGTAAAAGGCATTCAATGAAAAATATGAATATAGAAAGAATTTTGTACATAATTCATTGACAATTCGCTAAAATATGAAAACGAAATCTGAAATAAAGAAACGAGTAAACGATCGTTTTCTTTCGTGTCCTTTTTTTTAATATTATTACTACTATTGCCATTATTTACCCTTGTCCTCCGTATGGACAAAATTTTATGTTTAATTGCCTGCGTTAACAGGTCTTTCCTAATCATGAATCAGAAACACCAATTATCAGACACGTGATAAGACGTGCAAGAGGTAGAGGAAACTCTCGCTAATGGCTGCCGGAAAGGAACTCTTCCTTCGTGTCGACGAGGTACACACGACTTCCGGTGACAAACGCCACGCTCGGTAATCGGCGAAGAAAAATACGCGAGACCCTCTTTAGGTAGCTAGACAAGATTTTAGAGGAGAGAAAACGACGAGAGCGACGAAGCAGTTACGCGTGACCGGTAGGGTTTCTATGCCAAATATGTGTGTGTCTATGTTGCGCGTGTGTGTGCGTAGATTCGCGAAACGAACCGCGGCTGTAAAGAGTAGAATAGTAAATGTGGCTGAAGGGAGAGAGAGAAAATCCCTTGAATAACTTCTGACAAAAGCAAGATTCTGGCAAACAGAATCTAGTCAAATCAGTCTCTACCGGTTCCTAATCGAGATTATGACAATGTAACGCAGCTTTTCTCCTAATACTCACGGCCTTGTCGACGCTCCAATGGAAGATGGAACGTGACAGCCTCTTTTTTTTTTTTTTTCTTATATAGTTAATGAAAATTACCTTTTAAGGATGGTAATTTTTGTTCTAATTTTGTGAATTTTGAAGCTTGTCGATCGAGGTTTCTACGCTCTCTTATTTTTTTTTTATAACTACTTTTTGGTGCAGGAATTGGAATAGAAATTAATTTATGGTGTTAGTAAATCTTGGTCTCGAATTCGAATCTCTCCGATTTGGAATACTCTGAACGTGAAATTGTCACTTGATTCGTACAAACGAGAAATTCGTTTGTAAGATGTCAATCGACGAAACGATTCCTATTCCTCGATGGACTGAGTGTCCACGCACGAATAGCAATTTTCATCGAGAATTACGATATTCGTCTACAAAAGATAGACACATTGTAACGGAGCTCGAGTGATCGAGGGCGCTGAAATTGATAGACTGATCCTTTGAATTTTGATGCAATCTCTTGGACAGCTTTTCACAGAAAGCTATCAGATTCCTTATGTGATATTTCCAATATTATTTCTCGACTAGAAATTAACTACAGCTATCGAAGATATGTTTTACTGTTCTACGTAGAGAACTAAACTCATTTACATATATATATATATACGATATATGTATACATATAATATGTACACGTATGTATGTATACATATACGTATACATATTATATGTACACATATTGTTTTTTGCATTTTTCATTTCAAACGATGAACGATGGATTCGTTCAAGTTTAAAGTTCCTCGAATTTCTACCGCATTCTCGATCACAGAATTTGATTTCTCGATCGGTCGGAAAAATCTTTTTTTGCTAGACGTAATCACGAAGGCAAACGAGAGAGAATTATAAAACGAAAAAGAGGGAGGGAGAGAGAGAGAGACTCACACACACACACAGACACACATAAACACAGAGTACTCCGAAGCAGAGAGTAAAAAGAAAAAAGAAACGCGATAGGGAAATGGTACGCACATTGAGCCGAGTGAGTGATAATCCATGTTGAACAGAAAAAAAAGTTCTAGTTAAGTGGAAATTTATCGTAATAAATATATACATATATATAAATAAATATATAGGTAAGTCGTTGCGTGACTCAACGTGGAGCGTAAGTGAGAAGGAATGCGAGTGGCCACGAGTGAATGAACTTGAGCGTGAAAGGGAGACATAAAAAGAAACTGATGAGGAAGAAAAAAACGACGAAACGTGAGGAACAAAATGGTCAAGGAAAAGAAACGCGATGGATAACGAGGGTGGGGTGGGTGGGGGTTGGAACAAGGTATGACACAAAGAGTCGTGTGAAATAGCCAAATATGACAAAGATGTTCTTTTCTTTCTCTTTTTTTTTTGTTTTTTCTTCTACTTCTTCTATTGTCTTTTGTTCTTTTTTTTTCTACGTAGATAAAAAACGCGACAGCAGTAGTCAAACTGACTGACGTGGTTAAACGCGACGTAGTTGGTTTACTGTCGTCGAGTAGATTTTAAAGCTCTAATCTATCGTTAGGGTAATTCTCTAGGCTAGGAAGAGAGGCAAAATGGTCGGTAGTTGGTCCTCGGACCGAAATTGGCCGCTAAATAAGAAGATACATATTCTAATTTTTTCTTTTTTCTTTTTTTTTATTTTTGCGTGTGCGAACGCCAGTACATGTAAATAACGTAATTAGGGATCGACTGTGATCGATTTCGTCGAGCACAAAAGGAAGGATTAATTGAACGGGGGACGTCCCCGTTTTAGGAGCTAAACCGAACAATTCAGAACATACTCATTGATTCTTGTAACGTTAAATTAACGAGCGTAGATTTTAAAGGAGAGTCTGTAGAAACGAAACGAAGCGAGAAATAAACGATGGTAAAGGAAACACAAGATATATGCTAGTGATGCACGAGTATGATAATCTTCGAAGAAGCGAGAATGAAAGGGGAAAGGTTCTCGGGAATTCTCTGTTTGAGCGGCAAGAGACGTTCCCAGGATCGAAAAGAGACTCTTTGCTCTTCGAACCTTGGTCGCTTAATCGCGACTCGTTCCTCTTGGAACGAACACATTTTTCATATACGTAAGGCTCTCGAGATGCTGTGTGCTCGAAAATGATATATTGATATTAGAAAGGAATACGCTCTTGATCGTGTTCGTTCGCTGAGGAACACGCGCCAAAAGCGGAGCAACTAAGCAAGAAAGATCTATCCCTGTATATTGTACACTGTAATTACAATTTATACTTACTCGTAATCGATACCTTTATCGGTAGGCTATTACAACTAGTGGCTAGCGTAAGTCAAGCTCAAATCTAGGCGAGACCCACCGTCTTCGCGTCTTTATTCTTCGTCACGAGTGCACAACTCCCATCCCCCGATATTGCTCCTCTTGTTCCGGACTTTTATCGTTTTCTCGAGCGTGTTCTCCGATTGCGTACGCAGGCCTACCGTACACGATTCCCGTTATATTCACGATTCACGTCGTTGAGCTTACATTTTTCATTAATTTCATTTCTCTTTCCACTGTAATTCTTTTCTTCGGTTGCTTATTAGCTTTGTTTGTAAAACGTTGATACAAATATTCCTGGGCATCTCGCGAAATTAACAACGCGTCCAGGCGATCGACGGATCGTGCTCTATAAATATAATTCAATTGTAAAGTCGATTAATTTAGATTCGATTTAGTTGTAGTAGTTTGTTTCTTCGACTCCGATGTCCCTCGGGGTGTTTCGTGAAACTAATCATTGGAACGAGTTCAGTGCATAGAAACGATAGAAAGATCCGCGATCGATAATACGTTTTAGCGAATGATACTCGAGATGACTATTTTAGATTCGAACACGACGTTCTTAAGGAAAGGTTGACTGTAAATAATCACGTGAGCACCGAGAAAGCCTAGTTCTATCGATACTATGTACTGAACTCGATCTTCGTATATTCGCTACATTTTGCGGAACACCTTAAATATTTATCTATAGGAAAATTTATCTATATAAAGAATAATGAATCAATCGCTGTACAAAGGGAAATTTAATGAAATTAGAGGTAGCCAGAAACACGAATAGATTAGAATAGTATCTGTTTCTGAGTCTCTTAGAAGAATCGAGCATTTGTCTCGATGATAGAACCACAGATACTAGTCTTCTTCATACTTCTAGAAACTAACTTATAATATTCGCCAAACAAAAAAAAAAAAAAAAATCGTGCTTCGGCGTAGAATCCTCTCTTCGTGAATTGTACAAAATAAAAAAGAATCTGCTAATAATTGTAATTTTAACACGCACGATTCGATCGTCGAACGCTTTGGACGAATCTATGAAATTCAAATTAGAAAATATTGTAAGTGAGAGAGAGAGAGAGAGAGAGAGAAAGAGAGAGAGAGAGAGGAAGACAAGCCAAATATGCGAGGTAGAACGTCAAAATTTCAAATTGGAAAGAGCACAGTCGACTAATTCGCCCCATTTGTGCCCACGTTTCATTTTTACGTTCTCCTTTTTCGTTGATCCGCGTACGTTCTCGAGTGCTAGCGGGTAAATCGCATTGTAAAATAATCCAATACGATCGATACGCACCGTAACGTTATACATATATAAATATATGATTCTACTCTAATTATTATTAAAGGCAGTACCGTAAACGGGATTTTTAAAGTGAATCTAGATGACTACAGGACTTACGTAAACGACACATCTTTACGAGCAACATATCCTAGCGTACTAGGCGGCGTCGTGGCCAAGTTCAGCTCGAAATCCTCGTAGGTCCTTGGCTGACGAGATATTTGCGATTCGTCTACGCGACAACGCACATTTCCGCTCTCTTATTCCGGAAACTCTTTGGTGTCGTCCTTCCGCGATATGCCGGGGACACATGAAAAATGCGTGGTGCCGAATACACCTTCGAGGCCAGCGCCTTCGAGGATTTCGAGCACGACCCATGGCCATCTTCTTTTTTCGAATTATCGCGAGGCAAAGACAGAAAGAGAATGACAAGTGAGAAAAAGAAGATAACGAGAAAATTAACAAGTAAGGGATGTTCCATGACATTAGGGCGTTATTACGGTAATAAGTCTAACTTCTTAGAGTCGTGAATGAGTGAATGATATTATGAAGAGACGATATGTGTCCGTGTATCGTGTGCTGAATGAGCGTGATATGATGCTTTTGCACCTCGTCGAATCGCCGCGACAAAAACAGACGATAGAGAGTTCTCGGACGTATTTGTTTCTAGGGACAAAATGAGAATAACTTGAGCGATTAAGTTAATTAGAGGATAGGATGTGAATGAAAATGCGCGCGATTCGATGATATACAAAATGAAGGGTCGTGGATTAAAAACGTGGATTAAAAAAAAAAAGAAAAGAAAGAATGAAATTGAATACAAACTGGAGAACATCGTAAAAAGAGCTAAATGCCACCTGTTTTTTCGCTTTTCTCGCAGTGTAAACGGATTCGCAACGGGAGACGCGTGCGAATCGTCATTTGGTTTCCGGCTGCGAATCCAACTCCGGAGGAAATAAAAAGAATAACGCTAAAACGAGCGTAAACGACTTTTTGCGCCAAGAAAAATGTAGAAGAGTTGAGCGTTAGCATATTCACGCATCCGCGGAACACACATTTACACGCGATGGAAATTCGACGACGAGGAAGTAATCTATGAATCTGCAGGAAAAGAAAGCAAAAAAGCAAAAAAAAAAAATAAATTAATTAAATAAATAAGAATTAATTATAACGAAAAAGAGCTAAATGCCACCTGTTTTTTCGCTTTTCTCGCAGTGTAAACGGATTCGCAACGGGAGACGCGTGCGAATCGTCATTTGGTTTCCGGCTGCGAATCCAACTCCGGAGGAAATAAAAAGAATAACGCTAAAACGAGCGTAAACGACTTTTTGCGCCAAGAAAAATGTAGAAGAGTTGAGCGTTAGCATATTCACGCATCCGCGGAACACACATTTACACGCGATGGAAATTCGACGACGAGGAAGTAATCTATGAATCTGCAGGAAAAGAAAGCAAAAAAGCAAAAAAAAAAAATAAATTAATTAAATAAATAAGAATTAATTATAACGAAACTTCAGGTACATGAAGTAACAAAAAAAATATATACAAAAAAAAAAAACATGTCGAGAGAACAAGGATACGGTCAACTCGAAAACTTTAGTTGCAAAATACTGATAGGAGTACACGGGGTGTCTTACGGAACACCTTTATCATTGTCTGATTTGATGATATTTTGTAAGTCTGGACCAGTTGTTAGGTTCTTATTACTCCCATAGCGACTTCTTATGGCGTATTTTCTCTGTATATTGTCAATGTTTATTATTAAATATTTTTCAAATAAAACTCACCGTCTTCCATTCTGTTACATCCGCCCTTGACATTAACCCTGTTGCGCTCTTTGCACCGATTTTATCTCTCTATCGTTAAAAAATTTCTCAACTATGAAGATAAGATGGAAGATAAAATAGTCATTGGCATGTTTCATTTCACGTTCCACAATTTTATGCATAGAACTCGTCTCTTTTTATTTGTACAAACAAAATATCGAGATCAGGCTGTGAAAATTTCAGGTACGCGTCAGGGTTAACTCACTATACCTTAGCTATTTATAGAGCAGAAAAAATTCGATACCTGTAAACTACAGTGTAAACGTTCTATCTTACTCAAAACAAGAAAAAAAAACAGAATTTTCCGTAAGAATTTATCTTCGATTAAGCGAACAGAAACACGAAAGATAACGAATTACTGTTTCCAAAATACTCTTAGAATCTTGTGTTCGTTGGTGTCTCGTTGTCGTTAAATTCTCACGGTTCCGACATCGCGACGTGTCTCGATATGAGAACAGAGTTAGAGGGCCAAGAAGCCAAGTCCGAAAGAATCCGCTTTTCTAGGACGTGCTTACGTTTCCGGTGAAAGACGAGTTCGCCTGCGGGGCCGAGATCTTTTTTTCGTCAGTGACTCATCGCGCACATGGAATTACCATTCGCTCTGTGTGTTCAGCGTTCGCCTCTCTGATCTGTCAGTAAGCCGCGGACCGTCAACCAGAAAGCACGCGTGCTTCTCTGCAGAAACGATCAACGCGCACGTGCGTGACCAGGAATACCGATTCGAGGCCGACAAGTGGTTCCTGGCCCTTTAGAATTCGAGCATTCGATGAATACTCGCGCTGAGAGCGAAGGTGCATCCTTAAGCTCTGTATACGCTACAGATTTCTTAATTTGTCTCGTTCTTCTCTTCTATTTTTTTATTATCTTATTCTCGATCGTTGATCGACAACAAAAGTTGAATAATTGGAAGATCTTTGCAAATTGGTTCAAGGATTATCAATATCATAATTTGTTAACGCTATTCGCATCGAAGATCAAGTTTTACACAAGCTTGCAATTCTCGCATTTATTTTCGTTTCGATATTCTTGTGAGATTATTATAGGATCGCGTGTTTGAAAGGTTTCTTAAACATTAGACGAGAAGATAATAATATTAGGATTTTGTAAAACCACTGTTCGAGAGAATATTCGTATCAAGGGCGAGAGTGTGGAACTCCTTAAGCCTGGAATTTTTTATTTGATTTTCTCGTTGTTCTCGTTGCCAGTCGAAAACTTGTAAATTGATTATTGTCGAAATCGAGGACGCACTATAGCGCTACTCGTATATAAATATAATTAAGATTCTTGGACTTGGCTTCCAATTGTTATTCTTAGACGTTAGCTATAGATATGAATTACTAAAAAAAAGTGACACAAATCAAACGACATGAAAAACGGCTTTCAATCATAATATTTGCAATGTTTGAATAGTTCCTTGGAACTAAGAGGTGATTATTGAAATTTATTGACAGAGGTTTCGTAACGGATATATCTTAATGACCAGTATTATACGCGTTGCTTTAATGCAACATCGTTTTAGCTTTAGGAAATATAAAATAATTCAAATACCAATCGTTACGTTCGTGAATAAGGAAGTTATATCGAAGAAATTTGTTCTCCAGCGTATGCTAAACTTACAACATGCACGTCATTCCATTTCACTCGCTACTAAACATTTTTCTCTATTAATAGCAATTCTTTCTCCATTGCATGAAAATCATAATAAAAGATATAGCGACTGCGTCTCTCTTTCATTCACAGAATTCATTAATCGCGAAAAAATCTAACCACACTTTTACCAACGTTTTACGTAACACGAACAACATTCGATACTTTTAGCGTCAGATATTATGCATAATAAATGAGACTATATAAAAATATAGCCCTGTGGAATGCAAATTTTCCCCGGAAAAGTTAAATCAAGGCCTAGCACGAGAAATTGAATAATGAAAATCTCACTCCTAACGAAAATAAACGAGTCGCCGAATATTACGAACGCGTAGTTCCCAAACTATCGAATACATAACTCTCGATAAAGAATGAGAAATAAAAATATCGTTAAAAATATCTAGCGGAGGAAGAAATATTAAGAACACGTAACTCTGGCACAGAAATAACAAGAATGATTCTTCAGATGACGTACGAATTCATCCGATAGAATACTAATCATTTGCACATACACTGTCAATCGTAACCGCAGGTATCAGCGTACTTGCTGATATTTCAAACAAATTCAATATTTTTCACCGCCTCTAATTTCTAATTGTCTTATTACGAAGCTGACGTTACTCGATTCATACGTTTCGCGTAATATAAAACATTAAACGAAATAAAATCCGTTAGAATTTTCCAACGAACGTAACGAGTAGGTGTCTCGATGTTTATAGACGATGCATTTCGTACGTCGATCGTTACGGTACAAAAATCGATCACCTAAGAATTCCACCTGGGAAAAGTGAATCTGAAAAGCGAAGCTTTCAAATCTTCACCGAAGATGCATCTTCATCGATACAGCGATTCACAATCGTCGTTCTATGAACGAACGAACGTTCCCTATTGGAAGGCTAAAGCGAAGGCTCGGTTTCGGAAGCGATCGTAGTAACAGAACGTAAATCATCGGTAACATAACAGAAAACGCGTGGTAGTGGAGTCACCGTATAAATTATGGTAACGAGTCGCGTCGAAAAATTCCAGTTGCGAGACACGTAAGTGTTGTTACTTTACTTTGGAACTTAGCATATCGCCGACTGGCATCCGTGAATTTCAATTAATCGCTTATTTAATGAACGCGTCGATAAGAACGTTTTAGCTGTAAGCGCGAGTCCACTTCGCGTCTCTTTTGCATTTTTCTCGTAAGGATAAGACACGGCGAAACAAATCCTTACAAACTGTAGGTTTCGCGGTTCATCGAATTAGTAACGAGCGATCGACGTTTCTTTTCTTTTTTTCCTTTTCTTGCCTCGTGGCATGAATGGACGTTGAAATTTTTGGTCGACGACGCGTCGCCTTGAGACTAATGGTCTCTTTGCATGGGCTTCTCGTTAATACGAAACACGCCACGGAAGTTTCAAGTACTAATTTAAACCATTAAGGGGCAAGTCTTTTCGTGAGGTCACTGTTAAACGCAATTCAATTTAGAGAATCTTCTGGCACGAGTATAATAAAAGAATTTGTTCCGCTATCTTCCTGCAGTGCAACCAAATTTTATTAACCCTTAATGGCTCGTGATCGTTTAGCTGCAGATGCATACTGATTAGAGCTTGGAAAATGATATAAATATCGAGACACAATTGGTGAAATATACATTTTATCGATATATTGTCGTAAAAAATAAAATTTAGTACATTGTATACTTTGCTATATGTAAATTTGAGGAAACTCAAATGGCACAAAGATATATTACGTAATACGATTCAAATGTTATCAGATGTAGGAAAGTCTTTCGACTGTCAATGAAAAAGGGATTGGCTTACTAAATGTTTGGGACATTGTAAGGAATCCATTTTACAAAACAGCAATAAAATTACTGTGTATCTTTTGTCAAAGCATTACAAAATTATCAAGAATTATTTTTAGATTCTGCTTTAGATTCCGGTAGCTTTATCAACTTTTTATTTTCATAAAAGACACAGCGGCTCAAAATACAAGTTTAACTGGAGTTCACGCGAGGAAGCACTCGACTCGAACGCATTTTTATCGGACGCATCGAGAGTTATCCGAGCGTAAGATATTTTCGGTGAGTATAAAGGTCTGTCGAAAAACAAAGCGCGTTTGAAAGCCTGTGGACCGGAAGCTAGAACGGTTTCCAGCAAACCCATTTATCGTTGCGTCACAGTAGAAATAATGAAAACATGTTATTCTTAGTGATTGCAAAATGCATTCAATCGAAGTTACGCAAACCGTTTTTGACTATAAAACGTGTAGCCAAAGACGAAATAGACGGATTATACGAAACTGAATTAAGTAAACCACGTAGGAAGAATACCAACGTAGAAAAATATAACGACAGGAAGAGAATATCGAAGCGTAAAAGACTTTTAAAAGAATATTTTTGCGATAAAAATTAATACAAAAAAGTAACAACTGTTTTATACTTTTGCTTAAACAATTAAAGATCTCGTAACAAAGGCTCGTCCAAGCGTTTTTATCAGAGTGAAAAATATTCTTTCATCGGAAAAAGAAAGATTCGTACACATATACTTTACGTATACGTATATTTTTGTACGCACAAATCGTTCGAAATTAAAAAAAATAAAACGGTACAAAGAAAGCAGATACTCGTTGTTTGCGTATCAAAAAATATAAATAATTAAAAAATTATATAACGACAATGTTTTCAAGCAGATTGTAAATTGAAGGAAAAAAAAACGATAGAGAAAGAACGAATATTCTTCTTCATGTCTCAAAGAATATAGAAAAATAATATTTTTAGGCGAATATCAAGAACGATGTGTCCAGATGTCACACGCAAATACCGTTTCCTAAAGCACCATTAAAATGGACTTTTGCAAGAGTTACAAATTTCTACAAATCCTACCAAAACCCGTGAGACGCGTCGAATGGTCCTGGCGAACGGAAAATGGTACGCGCGTCCGTTTCATCGAGGATGATTCCAACGAGGATGATTCCATCGAGAATTGTCTCATGGAGCTCGTCAATATCTGCGTTCCAGCCATCGCGGTCATCCTTGCGCTGATCACCTTTCTCAGATGTAAACACAGGAAACAGCCAAAGTAAGTTGACGAAAGAAAAGACAAGACTCGATGGAGATTTCATTTTCACGATAGAGAGATGAATTACGATCCATTCGCTTCGATCATTGAGATTTATCTCGATTTAACGAGAGCAGTTGAGAGCAAGAAGAGGCTTCCTTCGAAACTTTTTGTTCCACTCGCTTCGAAATTTTCTCTTCGAAAGTTACCTGCCTCGAAATGTTCGTTTCAGAATTCACATACTTCGAAAGTAATTTTACATCGTTTAACGGATGTCCGATAACAGAAGGCACGGTTTATTTGTACGTTATTTCACAGTCTCTGGTACAGCGCTGGACAATGGCGATCGAATGTGATGTCCGTTGAAATTTTCATTTCAAAACTTTTGCTTGCTTCGAAAGTAACTTTGCATCGTTTAACAGAAGTCTGATAACAGAAAGCAAGGTTTATTTGTACATTATTTCACAGTCACTGATACAACGCTTGATAATAACGATCGAAAGATACTCCACGAGCGATAAGATTTGGCTATTCATAGCTGGAATGGTATTTGCTTGAAACGGGATATCTTTAGTTTCAGAAAAACGTGTATCGAATATTTAATTTCAAAAGGCGAGGCTAGAAGCTGCAGCTTAGCTCACACCAATTGAAGCAACATTCAATTAAACGAAATGTTTCACGTTTGGGATATCCCATGATTCATATGGGACCATGTTCCCATTCGAACAATTTGCTTCAATTAATGTGGTGAAATTTTATCGAGCCTGTTAATTTCTTCGCCTTTGCTTGACCCTTTTTACGTGGAATTATTCGTTGCTTTATTTATTGCTTTTTCGGCGATGCTTGATCATTCGCTGTAATTAAAAAAGTTCTTCTTTGGAAAAAAACAACTGATGAAATTTAAAGATTAGAATGGTTTACTGTGTAATTGGTTCTCTTCTGAAGAATATTGCCGGATATTTGCCCATGTCAAACATCTGTAACACTCCACCACGTTCCTGGAACGAGCTTACATCCACAAACTTTCATCTGTTTTCCATGCCACGCTCGTCACTTCCAGCGTTCCTCGTTCCATAAATCAAAAATGTGACAGATATACAAGATTTCGGAATTTCTTGCTACCACATATCCAGTAATCTCTTTTAATGTCTTATTTGTCAACTAACTTGCCTAAACCATGTTAACAATATGATAAAACGAGGAAAAGCGTCAAATAATTTGAAAGATAATTGTTTCTTTGTCCTCAAGATTTCTGATGTTTCTGGTACGAGATAACAGAAATATATACTTTCTTTTTTTTTGGAATTAAGATTAAGCTTAGAAAAATTACTTTTCGTCGATTATTAACAATAGAACATTTTTTCGGATGATCTTGTAATAAAACCTGTAATCAGTTTTACCAAATACAAATACATCTTTCGTTTAATTGATTAATAACTTTCAAAAGGTCACCAAATTCACGAAAAGCATAAAACCCAAAGAAGGGACGGAGAACGTACGAAAAACACAAGTCATAATCCCAAATGAAAACAGCAAAGTTGTCGTTAACCGCGTGGAATAGCGAGAAGCGCGGATTAAATGGATCAACAGAAGACCCAGATTAATTACCAGAATAATTCATAACACGTGCTGTTGCAGGGTTTTCGAATACCTACGTGTACACTCTTTCCTGGTTTGCGTCACGTTGCCTGTTCCAGGAATCTTAATGCAGCTGAATGAGATGGCTTTTATCCTTGTTCGTTCGCTGAAAAATCAATAGCAATTCCTCGTTGCCTTCTTAACCCTTACGGACTATCGTGCTTCAAATTTCACTCCGTGTGAATCTTGTTTCAGCGTTATCATTCCGTGATAGAGTCAGGGGAAGACGCATAATATTTGTGCAACATTTTAAAAACATTTTTCGGTATAAAATCTTGGAACAGTCATATATTTAAATAAAAGTCGAACTATAGAAAGACGAAATAATGTTTAATGCAGAAATTGTCTGAAATTCTAAAGAAAGTCCACCGGGGTGGTTGGATCGAAAATCTAGAAATAGAGAGACGAGTTGCGGAGTGTAATTTTATTGGCCCAGAAGCAAAGTCGATAAACTTCTAGAAGCTCTGATGCGAGAAAAATTACGATATCCGTTTAACGAAGGTGGTAATTACGTGGTAATTAGTCGCATGCTTGATTTTCTTCGCGTTCCACTTGACTTAGATTGATTTCGTACGGAAATTGGACCGATACAGGATGGTTGTGCTTCCTGCTTTATTTTCTAGAAGAAAGGATCATTTTCTTGTAATTGGAGGTTTGTCGGAGATCGATTGATCCGATATAAATGTATTCAAAGCTCGTAGGCAAGTTGCAAGTTATATTTAAGTACTTTAACGTAGGATAATAACTATGAATCACGAGTTTCAGTGAAAATATTACAATTTCTCCGTGTCATTATCAAGCAAGAAATAATGAAATTTAAATTCCATCCGATGCCTGGTAAAGGATGTATTCTTTTTTAACATTCTTTTTATTTAGAGATTGCAGAGGACTCCTACCATTTCATACAACTAGAACACTGTTGTGCATGACAGTGTTGGCGGTGCTTTTTGTCGAACTTTGCGAGTCGTTGCTCACGTCGATTTCTTTCTCGTTGATTCTGATGATCGTAGCCATCCTCTACTGTTGGATCATTCATCGCAGGACCGAGGTTAGAGATGCTTGTGGTACTGCCCTCTCTGCTGGAATCTTCGTCGCGATTAGCTTATCGCGAGCATGGAAATTTATGTGTCTGTCTAGGTCAGTTACACTTGTTATTCATTTATTAGAAAAATTATTATTTAATAAGAATTTTGAAATTAACAAATATTCCTCTTTATTATTTTTAATGAATTTGCGATTTTTTGGAAATAATTGCCGAATATATACAGATATGGTCTGTCCATGATACACGTTCGACTCGCAACCACAACGTTCACGGCCATTACCTGTGGGCTCTTAGCCGTTTTGGACTCTTACACGTTCTATCTTATGGTAAGTTGCTTAATGATCCAATTACTATTAATTCTAGGTTGTTATCGTTTCAAGATTTCTTGCGCGATCAAGGGAGGATTTATTTTAACTACTATATATCTGCTTCGGCTATTAGATACGTAGTTTATAAGCCTGCTAGTTCTTACTGCAAGCATCGCGAATTAGCGACACAGCGTTACAACCTTATCGAAGAGAGCCAGCTACTCCCGGCACCAAGTGCAAACATTTGTTTTACATTTACTCAGCTTGTTTGAATAATAATGTTTATTATCGCAGCCTGAAGAGGCAGAGCTTATCGAGTGGTAATGCGAACTTTTCCTCCTCGACGCTGCGAACTAGATCGCAAAAATAGAACCGTCCCGTCTATTCGATATTCAATTTCCAGGAAATTAAATAAAATGTCGCTTCGCGGAAAGTTCACGAATGTTTCGACAACCGGTGTACACGTTGCGACGTACAGAAATAGTTAAATTGTATCTAAACTAATTGCGAGTCGATGCAAGTTCTTAGCCAAATCTCGGAAATAAAGAATAATAAAATAACATAAATAAAGAAACAATACAATAGAAGGATAACGCTTGCAGTGGAATAAAATCAAATTCTAATCTCTTCTGTTCTCTTCCTTATAATACAACCATCCATCGCTGATGCTGCACTAGCTTCGTACAACAGAACAAAATGAATAAAAAGTAACATAAATCCAGGAAAAGACAAGAAAATTGAAAGAAAATTGAAGGATCATTCTATTTTACAAGAATACAATCACTTCCATTCGCTGTAATGCAACTATCCATCATTGAAGTTCCACTAATGCCACTATACATCAACCTCTTCCTCAAGCTTCGTTCGGTAGAATTGAAAACATATTTCACGTCTAACTATAGTCGCGTTAAGAATGGTTCCGTTTGAGCCGTAAGTGGTCTTCCGATAACAGGTAAGGCGGTACTCTGCGTTTGCTCCAAATATATTTCGCGTGTGCACGCCGACTCCTTGACCCAGTAAAAACAAGCGGGTTGAAGCATGCAAATAGCCCGGTATCTTAAAGCGCCGCCGCGAATAAGTCAACTTACGATATTCGTTCCGTCTAGACAAGAAGGAAGAAAAGGTATTTGATCGAGCGAGGAGAACGACGAAGAACAGCGTACAAACACGCGGACGTGCCGTTTCTCAATAGAATCACCTTCCATTGGGTGATCGACCTGCTGTGCAAGGGATACAGTACGCCGTTGGAGAACCACGACCTTGGAGAACTTCCCGAGGAGGAGACTACTAGGAGACAGTTTGACAAGTTTCGTGAAGTTTACGAGAAACATAGGGTAATTATATTCTTCGAATATAAGAAAAATATTTTCTAATCGGTAGGACCGGAGAAAAAAAAACGGTACAGGATACCAAATTTTAATGAAATATTTTAATATTAGTTGAAAGAGTTTCATGGATAAATGACACGAGTAGCAAAATTTGTATCTTAACTACAGAGTATGAGTTACAAATTGTAATTTATGTTATATTTATATTTAATCATAAAAATCGAGATGATTCGGAGTGTTTGGTTGTTTCCGTAGGAGAGAAACGAGAAACTACGTCTTTGGCGATGTTACTGGAAAAGAATATGGTACCCGTTTGCCATTGGGGGATTATTTAAAATACTGGGGGACGCTACAAGCCTTGTTGGACCGATGTCTATTTCTAAAATTCTGAACTACGTCTCTGCTTCTCAAAATGGGACAATAAATCGAAACTCTATGGTATCTAACATTGTTCTATAGCATTTCACCTAAAAGAATTAAATAGAAAATACAACGATTGAAAAGATTAAACAGAGAATTAATTAAAGACACTATGGAATATTTCAGAGTGCCATGACATTTCCTGAAATCTTGCAAAATGGCTATTTTTTGTGCCTGTTGGTGTTTTTCTTTTCTTTATTACAAAGCACTCTAAGCCAGGCCTCCACTCATATCCTTTGCGTTGAAGGGATCCGCCTGAAGAACGCACTTCAGGTACACTTGAAACTCGAAAATAGCAACCATCGAAAACCATCAAGAGAATTGAATTAAAATTACAGACGCTGCTATACGATAAAGCCTTGCGTTTATGCTCTTGGAGTATCGACGAAGAGGATAATCCGACAGACAAGGAGAAAGAACAGAATAAATGTCAGCAATCTGCTGATATTGGAACCTTAACTAACCTAATATCTGAGGATGCTTACAATGTGATGAGCTTTTTCTGGATTGGACACTATACCTGGGCAATTCCATTAAAAGTGAAAGAATAAATAATTAACGATAATTAGATATTTATATCTTATAGCTAATAACGATTTGAAATTTTAAATATCGATTTTAGATCAGCGCCATAGTTTTTCTTCTTTACACAAAATTGGGAATAAGTGCAATTATCGGTGCATTCTGCTGCATATTGATAGTAACGCCACTGCAATTGGTGCTTGGCAAGAAAATGTCGGAAAATTCTAAATTTGTCGCCGTAAGTCGATACTTGTAATTTCTCTTAAATATCTAATAATGAAAAGACAGTTTTAGAACCGACAATATTTTTGTCTTTAGAAAAGCAGCGACGCTAGATTACGTCTGGTTAACGAAATCTTCCAAGGAATAAGATTAGTGAAGCTTAGAGCCTGGGAAAATATTTTCGAGGAGAAAATAAGAAAAACGAGAAACGATGAGCTAAAAATGCTGGATAAGGATTCTTTCTATTGGACCCTTATAAGTAAGTTCGGCTTCTCGATCAAAGAAAAGAATTTTGTTTCGAAATAACGTTGTTAATTGAAACGTGGATTGTTGATAATTAGACTTTCTCACGCATGCTTCATCGGTACTGACGACACTTTTCACTTTTGCCGCTTATTTCCGGCTGGAAGAGAAAAGTCTCGAGGCTGGAAATGTTTTTGCAAGCTTAGCTCTATTCTCACAGCTCACAGTGCCCCTTCTCATTTTTCCTGTGATGATACCTATCATTATTAACGCTATGGTAAGCAAATTCTTTCAACTGTTATTGTATTCTTCTTAATAAATACTTTAATTCAAGATTTCTATAGATTTCAACAAACAGAATAGAGGAGTTTCTCCAACTTCCGGAGATCGACAATGTCTTGCCTAATCTTAACGATGCAAAGTCAGAAGTAGCCGAAAATACATCATCGCTGGCCAATTCTATCGAAGAGAGCACTGTAAGTATCTATGAAATACAACGATAATACTTGAAATATGCTTGAAATATACTAACCGAGAAGCCGTGAAAAATATATCGACGCTCTGAGTGTATTTTTTATTCGAGTAATTAAGTTACTATGATATTTTTATTTCTGTTCTAAATATAAAAAGAACAAAACTCTTTAAGAAAAATTATAGTTACTAATTCAAACGTAGTTGATATTAAACAGCTAAAACTAAGATCCTCGACAGTGTCATTTTGTCATTTTGGTTTCCGGAAAACCTGCCAATTGCAAAATATCTTTACATCTTTAATATTATAAAATATTAGGAACTAGATACTGCAAAATATGAATTTCTATTCGTGGCAATTAAATATTTCTTCAGATAGAAACAATGAAAACGCACAACACTCCCAATTTTGGATCGTTGGATAACATCAAAGAAGACGAAGAAGATGGACAATCTTCTGACTTGGCGGATTACACGATGGACATAAATTCATCGGTGGACACCGTGTTTGAGAAGGATCCGGAGATTCCGGTGCTTACAATGAAGCGCTGCGGATTTTCTTGGGGCACCGATGAAAGTCTGTTATCCGTATCTGATCTTAGTTTTCCACGTGGTAAGGTTAATTTGATGCAGATCCACTGTAGCAATTATCGATCACTTGCAGCTACGCAAAATCTAAAAAACCACGTACTACTGTCACTTTCAGGTCAGCTGACTATAATTGTTGGAAAGACAGGAAGTGGAAAGACTTCTTTACTATTAGGAATGTTAGGAGAGATCCAGAAGACAACAGGATCGATTCAGTGGGCTAGGTAAGTCAGAGATCTCCTTGTTATTTCGAATTTTTCTATATTCTAATTGTAAACGAACTATTGTAAAATAGAGGGGTGAAGGTTGCATATGTGGCTCAGAAACCCTGGCTCCAGAACGCTAGTTTGAGGGACAATGTTCTTTTTGGATCACCGTACAAATTGAGAAGGTACAGGAATGTATTGAAGGCTTGCGCTCTGCAACCGGATGTCGATATACTTCCGGGTCGCGATTTCACGCGGATAGGTGAGAAAGGGATCAATTTGAGCGGAGGCCAAAAACAGAGAGTAACTATAGCCAGAGCGCTGTACAACGACGCGGACGTTATAATAATGGTTAGCTAGTTTCTAAACTAAACATTTTATTTCTTAAATAAAAAATAGTACGTTGAAATAATTAGGTTTAAATAAAAGATTCAAATACTAATATTTGCAGGATGACCCGTTGTCCGCGCTGGATCATCAAGTTGCACAGCAGATCTTCGATCAAGGAATCCGGAAGCTGCTGCTGAGGAGCGGACGCACGGTGATTATGGTTACTCACCGACTAGAATTGTTATCAACTGCTCATCAAGTATGTCTCAGTCAGGCAATGTACTCTT
The DNA here is from genome assembly GCF_000188095.3 of Bombus impatiens. Taxonomy (NCBI): domain Eukaryota; kingdom Metazoa; phylum Arthropoda; class Insecta; order Hymenoptera; family Apidae; genus Bombus; species Bombus impatiens. The sequence continues at coordinate 195,079 of NT_176740.1, read as the reverse complement.
ACACTGTTCAAAACAATAGTTAATGTAGGTAATGCTACACTAAGTTATGAGCAGTGTATGATAAACTGAAATTGTTCAAGAAAAGGCGCAATAGATAAATGATCGTGTGGTTAAGGTTGTCGTGATGGACGGATGTCGTATTCGAGTAGTGGGCACGAAATCAGCGATCGAAGATGCTGATCCAGAATTAGCGATCGAGTGGAGGAAAACAGCAACGAATAAAAACGAAGGATATCGTGCTGATAGAACTGCGAAAGACAAGTGGGCCTTGATGAAATTAGTATCCAGAATCGGTGTGAGTGCGACGAACAAACAACTTGGCGATGGATCCTGGACCACTGATCAAGATGCCCATGTGGTAGACTTCGCGATTTATAATTATATTATCGTCGTGTTGCACGTTTTCTCTTCCCTTTTCTTTTCTCTTTCTTGTTTTGATCGATGAACTTAAAAATTTGGTTTCACCAGAATCCTCCAGCTTTCGTCCCGTTAAGAATGAGAAGAACTACCCTTGGCGGATCGAGATACTTAGCCCACGATCTGACAGATCTTCCAGTGCCCTCTGAAGAATGGAACATCGGGAAAAAAAGATTTAAATTCCATCGAAACGCTGTCAGATCGAGCAGTCTCCAACCTCAAAGACAACCACCCCCTGTTCTACGACAGAGCAGCACTCCAACCATTCTCGAAAGTCAATACGCTGTTCCTAGGTACGCTAGTGAAATTTTGATAGACTGTTTTTTTTTTTTTTTTCTTGCATAAATATAAAAATCAGTTTATTTTAGAAAAAGGAATAACACTTTTGACAACGGACAACGAAACGGCGTTTTCAGGCAAATATTTTCTGGCGCGTGAGTCGAATAGCTATTTTTAAATTCTTATAACGATTTGAAATGGATGAATCTTATTTTTGAAATCTTCTGTAGAATTATCAGTCCACGTCCCGATGAATTGACATTAAATAGAGACAGAGGCGTGCTACGAAAATTAATACCTTCTAACTCTAACAGACAAATACAATACACTGTTAAAAAGTACGAAAGAAATGAATTTATACTATTTCTCATATGCAACAATATCTCTTTTTACGAATAGTTTTTATCCATTTAGAATTAATCAAGAACAGGAGAATGATCATTTTCCCGTTAAACGATTGCTATCGATAGAGTCCACAGGAACTAATGAACCCGATGAACTTGAAGGAAGTTAGTACACTTTATAAAGAAGCTACTACTGATAAGTAATATCGAAAAAGAGTACAAAAAGGCTAGTTCTTTTTTTTCTCTTTCTCTCTCTCTAGACGACTGTGATACAGAGGAACAAGAAGAAGAATTTCAATATGAAGATAGAAGTGGAACAGTCACAAGGATGATCCTTTGCGATTACACAAAAGCTGGAGGCTGGATACCAGGCCTAATTTACATAGGAGTAGCAATTTTTTGCCAAGTTCTGAGAGTTTATATCGATCTCTGGTTGAGTCAGTGGACAGACGAGGACAATATAAACTTCAATCAAGAAAACCGAAATGTAACTGCGTAAAATAATTTTGTCCGTGATTTACGATTCGATTATTGAACATTACAATGGATAAGGAATCCGTTCAAACTGTGCTGTATTTTATTTCAGACGGTGTTCTATTTTAAAGTTTACATTATTCTTTCCCTTGTCTTTATACTCTTGTCTTTCGTATGCAATGCAACTGGTCAGTGGACAGGAGCCAGAGCGAGAAGAAAATTACACGAGGAAGCCGTGTCCAGACTTCTTAGAGTACCGATGTCGTTCTTCGATTGTAATCCTGTGGGAAAAATTTTGAACAGATTCAGCGCCGATACAGGCGTCATCGATAAGGTGAATAATCGATAAAAAAATTAGTCGATTCGTGGTTATTAAAGAAATGCACAGTTATTTATCTTTTTGTTTTTTTTTTTTTTTTTTTTAAGAAAATATCTATGTCGATCCAAAGACTGACATTCTTCGTCTTGCTCTGTGGTTCAGCGATATTAGTAAACGTCATCGTATCACCGTGGTTCTTCATCGCTGCTATACCCACGTGTGCAGCTTATTATATCGTTCAAAAGTTTTATAGATGCAGTGCGAAACATTTGCAACGATTAGACGGCAGGTACGGTACATATTTTTGTAAGTGGTATTTGGTTTTCTGCGAATATTTTCTACAAACTTTTCCTTAGCTTTTGTAAACCTTCATAGATTAACATAGAAAACTCTCCGCAAATTTGCTCCAGACGAATCGTTATTCTTCCTTGAAAAATCTTTTAAAACGTTTGATTTTAAAACTGATTATGCAATGTTATAGAGAGTTCAATCAGTAAAAAATGTATTTGTGAACATAAACTTGCACGACCCAATTTGCAAAAATATACTTGTCCAATTGATCAAATATTTTTTAGCGAATTTAAAAAAAAATTTTGCCTTTCTAAATCCTGTGTTCATCTAAAAATCTCAATTATTCGTTTCTAGTACCCGATGGCCAATCACAACGCATTTTTCTGAGACACTTCGCGGTCTAGCAACATTACGTGCTTCCAAACAAGAGAATCGCTTCATGGAACAGGCTATGAAGTGCCTAGACGTTAACACGAACGCGTTTCTCCTCCTGAATTCCAGCAGCCGGTGGCTCGGCATTGCTCTAGTGAGAAAACTTGCAAAGCTTCTAGAATTATTTTTACAGTTTGCCAGTTCGGCTATTGTATCTTTATTATAAATTTTAATATTTAGGATTATCTGGGTGCTGTTATAGTAGGATCTGCGACACTCGCCGTCTTAATTTCCGCAGAATTGTATCCAGATCGCGTTACACCTGCTCTAGTTGGTCTGGCGATTAATTACACCCTCTTAGTGCCAATTTACTTAAATTGGGTAGTGAAATTCACAGCGGAGACCGAAATGTATCTTGGTAGCGTTGCACGTATCTCTACTTACAGATATGCTCCTATTGAAAACTACCAACAAAATGGTACTTTAATGCTTTTTAATCTTTCATCGTTGTTTCGTTATAAGAACCAAATGAATTATTAATATATTTTCAATATTATCTACGTTTTCTGGAATATTTTATACGATATTTTCTAGACTTCCACGTATCTGATAGTTGGCCAGGTAAAGGTGAGATTATTTTTGAAAATGTTTCTCTGAGATACGTTTCACAAAGAGAACCAGTGATCTCGAATCTATCCTTGAAGATTACGCCAGGCCAAAAGGTAAAAATTACAAAGAATTACAAAATTCTAGGTTTTCATAGATATTTCTCGCAGATTGGAATTTGCGGAAGAACGGGAAGTGGTAAGTCGTCCACAGTAATGGCGCTGTTTCGACTATTGGAGATTACTCAGGGACGTATATCGATCGATGGCACAGACGTTCGTCAAGTTCCTCTGGAAATTCTTCGTTCGAGACTCTCAGCGATTCCTCAGGATGTGATCATGTTCAGTGGTACCATTAGGTATTTTATACATTTATTTTTTTTTTTTTTTTTTAACAGAGAACGTCCTTTGAAAGCGACGATAAAATACGAATATTATTTCCTCCAGAGAGAATTTGGATCCTCTATCGGAACACGAAGATCTGGAACTGTGGAATGCTTTGGAAGTAGCACAAATTAAGGATATTATTGCCTCTCATCCTGAAGGTCTTAGTAAGTGAATTTCTAATTCCGAATGCAAAGTTCAATTTTATAAATTAAATAAATTTCTTTTTCTCGTACCTGATGATCAAAAAATTGCAACGTTCGTAACAATATAAGTCTTCAAATCGAACAGACTTTAAGATAAAAGGAGAAAATGAAAGCTTCTGTTAATAAATCGATATTTACGTTAAAGCTCTAGTCAGTGGTCCAATTTTTCACTAAATATTTTTAACAATACTATTCTTTAGAAAATATATAAGAATACAATTTCCCGAAACAGATTTCGAAGTGAAAGAAGGAGGTGAGAACTTTTCTTCCGGTCAGCTGCAGCTGCTCTGTATGGCACGAGCAATCCTGCGGAAGTCTTCGATCGTCGTCCTCGACGAAGCAACCAGCGCTCTCGACGCCGTTACTGAAAAGAATCTCTTGAAAGCAGTTTCAACTGCTTTCAGGAACAGAACAGTGATTGCTATCGCGGTAACTTCGCTTTAATTCTCAACGTGCTTTATATCCACGAAGGAAAATGACCGTAACAACTTCGTTCCCTGTTAATTACGTTTGATACTTTACTTTTCAGCACCGTGTGTCAGCGTTATTGGATTGCGATCGAGTAATCGTGTTCCACGATGGTAAAATCGTCGAAGATGGACTACCAGCAGACTTAATGCAACGGCAAGGTGGATTCTTCGCGAATATGTTGAAGTCCAATGAAGAGAATGAAACGACTAATTGTTGAAAAAGCACACGTGCATAAAAGAACGATGATAAAGGTCGATAACATTGAAAGACTGGGACAGAAGAACGTATCTAACCATGTTTCGTCACAAAGTATTTATTTTTGATACGAATGATAAATGTAGAGTATCGTAGTGATATAGGAATTTCTGAAATATTTTTGTAAATACGAAGATGCATTCGAATGATCGTTGATCGATCTGAAATACATTTCACTGTTATTCGCATTGCATAGATAACGAAGCTGCGTTGCATATAAAAATCACTCACAAATAAAATACATAATAACATATTTTAAAAACCTTTTCGTTTTGAATCCGTATATTATTAACGAAGAAAATGAAAAAATAATTCTACCATACAATTGTGTATATTTTTATACCTTCGCTCTAAAAATATCTCATCCCCGAAATTTCTCAATCACCAGAAAAATCGTTCGCGTACATGTTTCTAACGTCGATCGGAAAGCAAGAGAAAAGAATCGATCAAAGGAAAGAATCTTAGGCCAATTAATTCGTTCGATCCATCGTGCATATATTAATGGAATGCACCTATCTCCTAATCAGATCGAACGTGTCGATGCAAATGTACTTTCTCGGGCTATTTCGGTGGTATCGGTTTTTCCGCTCGAATCATGCCATATTCACGTATACTCGAATACATAATCACTGGCGGCATATATTACGTGCGGATAAGGTGGCCAACGATAATAATTGCCAATACCCCCACTGTTTGACAGCGATGGGAAATGAGCGCGTATTTTTCAACTAGTGGCATTGAGAGCGGCCTGTCGATAAGACCGCGAGTCTGTTAACGAAAGTTGGTCGAATTCGTTCCACTTCTCCTTTACTGTCGACTCGAAACTAACCCCTTCTCTGTCCTATTTCGATCATAATGTCGACGAAACTTGACGCGTTTAGATATTCTATCGAAAATTTTCATATTTTTCAAATTCAGTGACAAACACTTGATCTTGCTCATTTTTGAAGCTTAAAAAAGAGAATCGCGCGAGGTAGAAATTAACGCGTGAGAAAAATGAAAGCGCGCGTTCGCCTCTGAGTTTCGTGTCTAAGCAGAGGCTTTCTAATTATCGTGAATAATCGATCCGCGCGAGATCGTAGTTGGTAACGGACAATGAATCTCGAAAGTGGCCAGTGCAGCCGGTGTTCCGCAGTTTTGTAAACCTTCGCAGGAGAATAAGTCGTAAGGGAGCAGACGTATTTGAACGTGAGTATGCTTGATTAACGTTGTTTACGTGTTTGTCGATCGTGCAACGGGTTCTTCCGCCGAGATTAGATCGGAGATTCGGAGCATTCCTCGTTCACGTGAGTCGTGAAATTCGTGTTGACAAGCACGATTTACTTACTCGATAGAGGCTGATATCTGTTAATAATAATTGTTGTCACGTCGAGCTCGCGGAAGAAATGGAGCAAGAAAGCTTTTACCTGGCCGATGATTCATCGTGGAACGAGTACCGTAAGTTTTTTCCATAACTGCCGGATGCTTTTACAAGTTTTTGTAATTTACGATCTACCATGATCATTTGCAAGAACGAGTTCTTGCAAATGATGCGATTTTCATTTGACACGTCACAAAGTAAGGCAGGTGGGAGAATCGAAGATCATGTCGAAACACTTGGTTCGTTGTGGTCGTATAAGAAAGTGTGACACGAAAAAAAGCGAGAAAATAGGAAAAAGGGAACGTCCGATAGATGAGAAGCGATAAAGGCACCGAACTAAGCGATAAGAGGCCATTTCAACGATAAAATAAGAAAACGGGTGACTATCGGTATATTCAGGGACACGGCCATAGAAAACTGTATAAAGAGTTCATTTCAAAGGTGAATACGTTCGTAACAAATTTCTTAATTTCTAATTTCGTAATTAATTCTTTTTTTCGGTTTCCATTTTTTTTCTTTGAATTTTAAATATTACGTATTTTTGTATACGGTGATCGTGCCAGCTATGAACAACAGATAAATTCAAGTCTATCAATAGTAGCCTCGTTAGAATCGATCGTCGATTAATTTTATTCAATTCAGAAAATTTGAAACCGCTCGTTGCATGCATGTAATTATTTTCGGCGTTAGCGAGCCCATATTATCGTGAATACAATGAAATAATTCTGTTTTTTACAATTCGTAATCGATAAAAAATGTAATCATGTAATGTTAAAAATGTAAATGTTTCAGAAAGAAAGCTTAAAAAATTTCATTCTTTTCGGTTCGAAAATTCACTTGAGAATCTTAAGAACTAAAGAGAAATTAGAAAGAGAAAAAGAAAGATAAAACAACGGATATTCTCGCGATCCAGAAAATGATCAAGGAAGAGAACTCAAAAATCTTTTTCTATTGGAGAAAGATGATGGTTACAAAGTACTGAACCATCCCCTCTCCATCTGAAAAAGAAAAAGCGGACATACCAGCCTTATTAATGAAAAGAGAATAGAATTCATTAGATAAGACGTGGCCGTATGTGTACCTGCCTGTTGACACTGCGTCTCTTTGTTATCGGCTAGATAAGATTTCTGCGTCTTTGTCGAACTTGAGATATCAGTTTTATGCGCGAATTCACGGAGTGCAGCTCATCGTTCCTCAGAAAATCATTTATTTCGTTATTTGACACGTCGAGCAAAATTACATTCTTAACCATTGAACGAACTAGTTTTTAGCAAGATTTTTCGTTTCTTGGAAAGTTTTCTCGACTCTCGGTCGCGTCTTCCACGTTAAATCTGAAAGGTGAGTTTCTACATTCAACGTCCACGTTACGAAGACGTCGACAATTTTTATAGGAAACGAAGATCGCAAAAAGACGAGACTATGTACATATTACATGAATATATTCATAAGGGCGAACTCTTCTGTTTGGAAGAGTTTTATCTCAAGATCTAATCGATCAGACAGAGGAACATTAATCGTGAGATAAAATTGACTCGGTAGTGTCTGTTAAATCAATTGCAGTATAATGCGAGCAACGTCAGATGACAGATAAGGTTCTTGCCTTTCTGTCTCGCATGACGTTGTAAAAAACAAATATTGCATATGATTAAGTAATTTCGTTGTACAATTAAATATTAACTTTCGTCCATATATATGAGATAACGTTCTCTGAATTCAAATGTGAAAGAATCGAGAGTGAAAAACAGTAACGATCGAAGAATGATCGATCGACGATTGCTTTAAAGTTCGTTGATTAGATTAAAATGGGAGAAAAGTTTCGATTCACCTTTTACTAATTCCATTGTTCTTGTATAAATTCGGGCGTAACAGAATCACGAGATGACAAAGCAAACAGGGTAACCAAAAGAAAATCAAACACGATAACGAGACGAAAATATTGGCGAAGTGCAAAAATAACCGTGGAATATTTAACAAAGTGTGTAAGACGGAATCAGAGGTGACGTCTTAAGAGGGAAAACACACACTGAGAAGCACGTGTGGAACGATTACACTCGAGTTAATTGTGCTTGTCGCAGCGGTTGATTAAGCGCGAAACACAATTAAAACAGTACTTCAACGATATTTCGTTAATATAGACCTCTTCAATTTTGAGATAGGCACGCAGATTTGTTCGTGAGCGTGAACGAAACTTAACGAATCATATCAGCGAACGTGTACATTAATTACAGAATTAAACAAGACCGTATATGTATGTACATGTACGCGACGAAGCTGCGTTTCTCGATGAATACGAAAAACAGTAACGATGTTTGAGTTTGTTTTAACAGTCTGCAAAATATCGTTAACGATATCACCGATGTTGCGAATGGAATGTTCGAAGGATTTGGTCAATATAAAATATTTGTCATCTGTAGGTAAACCGACAGAGACAACTTTGCTTGACAATAATTTAACCAAATACAGTCTCGAAAGAGAAAAATGTTCCACTCTCTTTATTTCGTTGTAGCTTTTACGAAACACTTCCTAAATAACGCGCATGTCGTTGCAATTACTACTGACAATGGAAAAATCACTTGACATTGACGAGATAAGGTAATTAGCTCGAAATGGGAAAACGAGCAGGAATTAAAGGTACTGATAACGACGAAGTTTAAAAAGTTCTCGTTGTTTTCAATATTTCCAACGTCGCGAAATCCAACCGGTATTATTAACACTTCTCATTCCGCTATTATTTACTCATTTCTATCAATATTAGCATCAGCTACTCTACCATCTACTAATATGAACGTTACACATTACGCACATGACTGTCACGGATCTAAGTCACCTACATACACATAGCAGTTTCCAATGAAAAAAGGAATTAGAAAAAGCTGTAAATCGTTTACAATTCCAATGGACGTGCTTGGACGTGAAAGATATTTAATCTTGCGTAATCGTGGCAAAATAATATCGCAGAGGAATAAAAAATACCTGTGATATTTTCATTGTTAACATAGATCACGATCATCGGTCGCATGCTTTTCATTCCAACGGGCTTAACGAGTAACATTCGCGCGAGCATTGTGCAAGAAAAATTGCGAAACGCCAACTTGCGCGTGCTTGTGGTGGAACGTCCTCGTGATTACGTAAAAAGAAGAAAAAAGAATAGACACAAAGAGACAAAACAGGGAAACAATGGTCGACTGAAAGGAAAAAAGACGAACGACTTCGATCGCTTCTTCGAGTTAATAGCTCGACTTCTAACGAAGCAGGAAATGCTACGCGAAACGAACCTGGTGCCGCAGTTAGATAGGATCTGCCACGGAAAGAGACGATTTTCTAGTTCCTCGCTGCTTCGGCGATCGTTTCGTGGCATTACGTATACTCGCGTGAGCTCGAACCAGCCAACTTTCGATGGTAATCTCTTTCGTTTCGCTTTGTTTCCCTGCTTCCTATGTTGATCCTCACCCTCGCCGAGTCGCCAACTGGACAGTTTTTTCGAGATAATCTCTTACTTTTGATTTATGACAAGGAAGTCAACGCAGAACGAAATTTACTCGCAGTTGAAGTTACTACGAAGATCGATGTCTTTCCTGCAGTCGAACACGTGATTTCTGCTGATCTATGTATAATAATCAACCTGTTACTTCGAAATTATAAATTGAGTATTTTCTTTTCTTTTTTTTTCTTCTTTTTTTTTGGAGAATAATTTTTTAAACGACCGAGATTATTGAAAAAGTATGACAATTAGCAAGGATGTACAAGCACGTGCTCGACAAACACGGCATAAATAACATTTGGCCAGATCCTCGTATGACTAATCAAACACCCTTATCAGTCTCTTAATATAGTATAAACCGACGTTGCTCTTTGTAACGAGATTACGTTAGCATTTCAAGATACGATCAAACAAAGACTTCAATTAATCCGCCCTCATTTTTCGAATTTTCTCATACAATATCGAAGAATAATCGTTCCGTTTAGAGTTACAAACGAGTTTGCCTAATTTTTCACAAGTGTACAACTTTCTTGCTGACTAAGCTGAACTATGGCCGACGAAAATGAACATCAAGATCGCGATAACATCAACTTATTAAATTTCAGTCTCTGACTGAACGATTACTCGTATTATTACTCGTATCGTACGATTAGGTACAGTCCGAAAATTATCGAATTTTATTACATAAGACAACATTCCATTCGAGTAACAAATCGAAAGATAGATGGAACGATAAAACACTCTCAAACAACGAATTTGTATTCGAGACGATAATGAAATGGGGATCGATTATGCTCTAGTTAATGCGAAAATTTGTTGACAATGGAAACCATCCAAAAGATCGTACCTTGAAACGAGAATATCCACATCGTGAGAACGTGCTAATATGTCGTGACGTCAGCATACGATATATCGTGCATCAAAGATCATTAGCATAAGCATGTGATCAGCTAAACCACGTGCTCGTGATCGTCTGGCGTAAAAACTTTTTGTTTGACGGTAACTTTTACGGGAGTCGACGATCTCGATAGTAGATCTCGGCAAAACATCTGTAAATTGTGATTATCGATAGTTGATAGTTGAGTTTTAACTAAAATTTTCCTACTATATTTGGTAAGTTTTTATTTAAACTATTAAGAAGCAAAATAAACGTTAACGCGGCGCGACACTTTGCTTCTAACGTTTTTTTTTTAATCAGTTTACATTATCGAATTCTATCGAATTGACATTGTAAGGAAAGAAAGAAAAGTTATTTTTGTATCTCCGGTTTGTGTAATAATCTTTCGTAATTCTAATACTATTCTTGTAACTCTATAAAAGAATAACTTACGCCATTTATGTTTTCAAATGCTTTACGCAACTTTTGCACATTATCTACTGCTTGGTCCTTAATGGTAACGATATAAAAGGCGAAGATGTAGTTTCATCGCTATTTGAGCTTGTTTAAAAAGTCGCGACAAGATAATATTTATAATCAAGAGCGTTATAATAAAGCGCATCGCTCTTGATCAGAGCTTACGGAAACGATAAGTGATGTTATCTTAATTAACGTCGGCAAGAAATTGGAACCAGATAAGACAATTGTCTCGATCAACGCGTCGATCAGCGACAAAATATTTGTACATAAACGAATTTACTGCGAAATTGAAACGATGCTTTGCCTTTCAGAAGTCAAAAGAGTGTGTTTCCGTCATGCTGTGGATGAACAAAGTATGAAGTTCCCGTGCTTCCCGAAGCCAAGTATCCTGGGACAGAGGGGCAGTATCAATCTTGCCTCTCTGTCTGGGAATGAGTCGAACAATGTGAACAGTACGACCTTAGTAAGTTTGAACATTTTCCAAACAAGGACTGCACCATAGTTTTATGCCGTATGATTCTCTCGCTGGTCGTCCCGAAAGAAACAGCCACAATTGGCCTGATCGCTGCACGTATGCATATGTGAGAACTGGAAATAAGATTATGAAGATAAGAATAACTTCGAACTAATCCCACATATGCAACACAGGGATTATCATATACAGTAGCTACAAAAGATATTTGAATATCGTTGTATCTTATCATAACATTTACGTATTAATTAATTAGGCGCAACTACGTTAAATTTCGCAGAATTTAGGGGTCATACGATTACAAAAATTGGACACTATGAAAATGAAACGTAGAGTCTGATAAAAAAAAAGGCTTCGTTAGAAAATCTGCGAAATAGCCATTGTATATACAGCCAATCATCGGCTTGTTCTTTGAGACCTGTAGTAAGAGAATCGCTCTGTACGAAGCAAATAATTTTTTGATTTCTTTGTTTCTTCGTTTATAGAACCAAAATGTGAAGAGCCCAGTGGTAACGAGCTACAAAGAATCTGGTGAACCAGATCTGACTCATGGCGTTGTGAGTATTTAAAAATATCTCTCCGATTAAGCAGAGTACATCATTTCGTAAATTAACGGGTACTAATTAACGGACGCGTAAGATTTTCGTAAAAATCAATGACACAAAAATATTCTTACGAAGATGTAAAGATCTTTAAATAGATATATCTGTTTTGACTTCTTTATCTCTAGGAAGACATTAGGCAAATAGAGTATGTACATATTGTAGTTTCGTGAGAGCTAACAGATACTAATTAACAAATTGAAATTTCATAAGAATCAGTAATATAAAGACAGATGTAGAAAAGTTTAACGATTCTAAAATAAACATACATATCACCAATGTTTATATATCATATTCGTAACAAAATATTCATTGTGTTTCATTAAGGTAAAAGGCATGTTAGAAAATAGCAGAATGTTAAAAAGAATTGATCGATAAATCAATTTAAACAATCGATAAATCATAGAAAATGTTTAATTTAATAAGGAAATTTTATTTCTAATACAGATACGACCCTTACCTGCTACGGTAATATCTAATGGAATCGGCCCACCTGTACAGTCCCATGGAAAAAGTAGGGCACCATTGCCACCACAACAAAATCACAATGAGAACGAACAAGATCCTGTCAGAACTTCGGATGGTTCTGATCAACCTGCGAATCCCAGAGGCGGTATCATCGGCAAAACTCCAACGCCACTCTCTGAGCCAACTCCTGTTTACGAAAAGGACGAAAAGTAATTTAAAGAAAAAATAATTGAACGATCCATTCTAAATAATGATACATTTTCTACATATATTTTGTTTGTTCCCTATAGGAGTAAACAACAGATTACAAAGGCCATTTTGGAGAACGAATTTCTTGGTAACCTTGAGGAAAATCAGGTGGAAGCGTTAGTCGATGCCATGTACCCGAAACATATACCACCGAACACCTTAGTGATTCGAGAAGGAGATATGGGTAAAATTATAATATTTCTTTTTCTATATTAGTTGTCGTCTGACAATAGCTGAATCATTCTTATCACGAACGTGGAATATTTCACTTTAGAGCGAAAAACTTTCTTAGCTATCTATGGAATAATTAGACTACAGACATCTATGCAAATACATATTTGTGTAAAGATACAGTTTGAAAAAAATGAAATCTATTCTTCGGATGTTTTACATATTTTTGCATATTATCCGCATTCCGGGAATTTTTTCTTCGAATTTTCAACAAATGCATAAAAATTCATAATACAGTGATAGATAAATTTACATAAGAAATAAAGATCCTTCGTACGATTTGATAGACTGATAACACGATTAATAAATGTAACTTCGAACGAAATAAATGTGAAATATTTGCATAAGTATTAATATCGCTTTTCTAAATTCCTTTCTTAATGTATAATTTAGGATCGCACCTGTACGTGTCAGCGGAAGGAGAGTTCGATATCTATGAGGGTGACAATTTCCAAAGAAGTTTTGGTCCTGGCATCGCGTTCGGAGAAATTGCTTTGCTATACAACACCAAGAGACTTCGATCCATCAGCGGTAAATATATAGTAGATTATATTATAAAATAATTAATAACTGTATTTTCTATTGAAAGAAGTCACGTTTAACTTTCAGTAAAGAAAGGTGGAAAGGTGTGGGTCCTCGACCGATCCGTGTTTCTCACTGTTATGATTGACACAACGCAGAAAAGGCTGGAAGGAAACATTCGATTCCTTAAACAAGTTTCTGTTCTCCAAAAATTGCCCGAGCCAAAGGATCACGTGCTCGCTAAGATTTCCGATCTTCTCCGCGTGGTAAATACATATATTTTGTATTTCTAATAATTAGATCGTAGATGTTTATGCGTTTATAGGAAATTTGAAAGTGTAAAGATACGCGGAATGAGCGTAATATGGCAAAAGTATCTGAAATATTCAAAGCAAAGTATTCGCTGTAGTATGTAGCGAATGAAACAAATGTCTGTTTAGATTCTATTTACGTTCATAGAAGTATAAAATCGCATAAAAATCTGCAATTTACTAATGACCATCCGAATGCAAATCTGGTTCTGAAAGTAAAAAGTATATATCTTCCCGATAGGAATTTTATCCTGCTGGAGCAAAAATAGTTACGCAAGGAGAAAAAGGTGACAAATTTTTCATAATCAGCGGTGGAAACGTTAGAATAACAAAAGACACCGAGGATGGTGACGAAGAAGAGCTAGTGGTCCTTGGAAAGGGTCAATACTTTGGAGAAATAGCTCTTTACGACGACACTGGTGAAAATCGTCGACACGCCAACGTCATTGCACTGGCGCCTGGTGTCGAATGTTTAACTTTGGACCAACAGTGAGTTATACATAAATCAGTAACGATAAACTTTCTCGTCTCGTGAGTTCTCAGGAAATATTCATGCTCTTTTAAACAACATTAAACTTCAGTTCCTTCCTGAATTATTTGGGTGGCCTCGACGAAATACGCAACAAGGATTGGTTAGCGGAATACGGAAGACAGAAACAATCGCTGACGCTGAAGAAGTGGACTAGCGAGTATTCGAACGTCACTTTGGCCGATTTGGAGACCAAAGCAACGCTAGGAGTTGGAGGGTTCGGCAGAGTGGAATTAGTCACTTTAAAGTCAGATCCTCAGAAGAGTTTTGCTCTCAAGAGACTGAAGAAGAAGGTGATGGTCGAGCAACAGCAACAGGAACACGTGCTGAACGAGAAACATATTATGCAAGCCTGTGATTCTCCATTCATATGCAAGTCAGTACTAAAAAAAATCTTATCAATTGATAACCCGCGGATTTATAAAAATGAAAGGATGCACATAATATATAGAGTGTTCGATATAAAATGTATATAGTATCCAAAGTAAAGCATTGTATAATATGTGTAATTTATAATGTTAATTTATCTACTTTATAATATTTGGTGAATGAGGCAAATCTTTGCTAAAATATTAATTTGCATAGATATCCGCGTTCTATTAATCAAATAATTCAGAAATATAATTTTCCTTCCCTTTATTTAGGCTCTACCAGACGTACAAGGACCGGAAATACGTATATTTCCTGATGGAAGTCTCTCTAGGTGGAGACGTGTGGACAACTCTCCAAAGAAGACGAGTCTTCGATGAGTCAACCGCACAATTCATGGTAGGATGCGTGGTAGAAGCTTTGGATCATCTTCATTCGATGAACATTATTTATCGTGATCTAAAGCCAGAGAATCTTATGCTCGACGCTCGTGGATACTTAAAACTAGTAAGTTCGATCTGATAATCACTAGTAAGCGATAACAGTTTGAGGAAAGTCGATTGTCAATAGCTCGACTCTGTTTACAAGAAAATAGGTAAAACGCGATTTTGTACACATTTTCCAGGTTGACTTCGGTTTCAGTAAAAAGATCGGGCCATCGAAAACGTGGACTTTCGCTGGTACGCCCGAGTACGTGGCGCCAGAAATTATTTTGAACAAAGGACACGATAGGTAAATAATTAACAAATAGTAAACGTAAAATATTCTATAAAGATACGCTGAATCAGTTTCAAATAAAATAACGAAGGTGACTTTAAGATAAGTTTAATTTATTCAAAGGGCGGTGGATTACTGGGCTCTCGGGATTTTAACTCATGAGCTACTAATCGGTAAGCCACCATTCCGAGGTTCTGATCATATGTCCATTTACAACAAAATTCTGAAGGGCATCGAAGTGGTCGGAATACCTAATTCCATTAGCAGAAACGCCAGCAGTATCATCAAGAAGCTTCTTCGTCTAAGTCCTTCTGAACGTCTTGGCTACCAAAGAAATGGCATCCAAGATATTCGAGATCACAAGTAAATTTATCAATTAAATAATTTATTTTAAATAAATTCAATTAAAACGCACTGAAGTTTCTATTTATGCAAATATATATGTTTAAACAGAGTTCATTTAAACGCTTCAGTAGAATTTCCTCGTTTCGTAGAACTAGATCTTTAAATAGATCGTTTATCGCGTTTCTTCCAATAGAAAGTACAAGCTTTTTTAACGAAATAACATTTTTATAGATGGTTCAATGGATTTAATTGGCAAGCCTTGCAGAGATTAACCTTACCAGCGCCAATCGTTCCAACAGTACGTAAAATCTATTTTACGTATTATTACAAATATATTAATTTTTAAATAAACTCACCACTTATCCTCTTTTATAAAATCCTAGATACGAAATCCGACCGATACGAGGAATTTCGAAAAGTATCCGCCGGATCGTAATGTTCCACCGGACGAGTTCTCTGGATGGGACGCGAGCTTCTAAGCAGGAAAAATCGCACGATAATCTAAGCTGTACATGATTTCTCCATTAAACGTTTGATAAGAGTCGTGAAATGATACAAAAAGTGCACATGAAGGATGAAAATAATGTTTACAATAATGCCCTACAATAAAAGCATACCGATAGCAAAGAGATAATCGTTATCTTTAATCGATTCGTATATTACAGATGCGTAGTTTCCTATGTATGTTTCTTACATTCGAAGACACTAATGTATGAAGACACTAATCTTGTATCTTATGACTAAACTGTAATTAATTAGCAATATATAATAGCAATATATATATAATTCTTGTAAAAGAAGTAGAAAGCGAACAAAAAGATACTCTGCGATCGATAATAATTTTAACCATGATAATTTTAATATTACTAATTGATAATAAATTTATAGGTACATGAGTTGTTAATCTGTGCTACTAATTTATTTCCCTTTCGTTTCTGATGAAATCTCGTTCGAATTTTAATACAGACACGCATATAACTATAAACGGTATATTAAATTAATAGAAAGAACACACGCTTTATTAAATTAACATAGGTGCTACTCGGTAATACAGTGATTTGAACGAAGGAAATTCTGATAACTTTCGAAAAAAATATATTTTTTAATTGCCTTATCAAACAAAATTACTAAGACCGTAAGTACTGGCGGATCATCGCTGCGTTCATACAAGATAAGATCAATCAACTTTATCGTTGCTACAAAGCATCAGTCAAGTATCAATATCCTGTGCACTAATTCTTCGAACCATTTCATTTGTGAACATTTAAACACTAATTGGTGAACTTCCCAAGAATTAACATCTATTTTAAAAAATCTGAAATTACATCAAGTTTATATATATTTGACTGAGTGACCTACGATCGAACGTAAACACCTGCGGACAAAGATTTTACTTTCTAGGCGAAAGAAAGAAACGGAAAATTAAGAATGCGTCTATGCTTCGGAAAACGTACTGGTGTACGTATGGGCGCGTCTGGGTCCGATCGACGCAATTCCGACGCTTACTTTCGACAACTGTCCCTTCAAAGAAAACATGGCGTGATCGGTGAAATAAACGTATCCTCCAATCTGCCAGTCACCGTTTTCAAGAAAAATGAAAAGTGAACAAACAACTTTAAACTATTCTTTCGACAATGATTCGAAATTACGATAAATTCAAGTTTTATGTACAATTGTAGAACGAAACAGTTGATCAAAAACGCCATTTTGAACAACCAGTTCCTCGGAGATCTCGATGAGTCGCGTATAGAGAAGCTTATATCGGTGATGTATCCGGAACAGGTGAAAGCCAATACGCGAATCATTCACGAAGGTGAAGTCGGTAAGTAATCATCTTTCGAAATGACAAGATATTAATCTATGAAATATTAGAAAAATAATGGTAATCGATTGTATCAGGATCGCATATGTACGTCTCGGAAGAGGGAACCTTCGAAGTTTACGTAGGCAATACGTGCCACGAGAGCTTTGGTCCTGGTGTCGCTTTCGGAGAACTGGCCTTGTTGTACAATACCAAAAGACTGTGTTCTATCCATGGTATTATACTAGCTATACTATAAATCTTAAAATCTTTTAGGAACCATTTAACAAACTTAATAAAATATTTTATTGTAACTGTCGAGACGCTCGTTTGTTCCTTTAGCGAGTACAAATGCGAAAGTATGGGTGTTGGAAAGACAGGCGTTTCAGACGGTAATGCTAAAAGATAACGAAGAATCGTTGGAGCATAATTTGAAGATTCTTCGTCAAATTGAAATATTCAAGGGTCTGTCGGAGGAGGTTCTGCAGAAAATATGCGACCTTATAACAGTGGTGCGTGTGAAATGGTTCCAATAATGCTAACTCGAAATTAAAAGACGCTATTTTTGTATCGCTTTAGGAATTTTATCCAGCGAATTCGTACGTGATTCGAGAGGGCGACAAAGGAGATAAATTCTACATTATAAACGGTGGTAGCGTGAAAATCACGAAGAATAAACCAGGTGGCACGGAAGAGGAAATGACAATTCTTGAGAAGGGTGACTATTTCGGTGAAAAGGCGCTATATGACTCTGAAGAATCTCGTCGACAGGCGAATGCTATCGCAATGGCTCCTGGATTGGAATGTTACACGATTGAAAAAAGGTAAACGTATAAAATGTTTTCCGATAATTTCACGATGAAGAATTAACAAAAGTTTATCACGAAGTTTATAAATTTGTTAACAAAATATGTCTTTGTGTGATGCTATAGAGCTTTCCTAGATTATCTTGGTGGACTAGACTCGATCAGAAATAGAGATTGGTCAGGATATTACAGTGTAAATGAGTCGGATGACTGGGGTGACGAATTCAAGAATTTAACTCTGTCTGATACTGTATTTGAAGGGACGATCGGAGCTGGAGGTTACGGCAGAGTGGAACTGGTCGTCGTCAATTCGATGCCTAACCTTAGTTTCGCCAGGAAAAAGATCCTCAAGCATATGATCACAAAGGGTGGCTTCCAAAAAATGATGTATAACGAGAAGAATAGTTTGAAATTGTGTAATTCGCCGTTTATCTGCAAGTAAATTAACAACTCTGTCCTAACGTGAAAACGAATTTTTTTTTTTTTTTTTTTTTTTAGAATATACTATACGTAATTAAAGAAAGCTAAGAAAGAAAAAGATTCGATCTAGTGATTCTTTAATTTATTAATGCTTGTATTGGAATTTATAATGTAAAACTTGAAGAATATTTGCCACCGAATAACGACTTGATATATATTAAGCGATGCATAATTCTACGTTCCTTGTAGATTATACAGAACCTTCAAGGACAATAGGTATCTATACCTGCTACTGGAAGTATGTTTAGGCGGAGATTTAAGAACAGCCTTATACAGAAGCGGCCGATTCGATAATTCAACAACTAAATTCGTAACCGCTTGTAAACGAATTTTTTTTTTTTTTTTTTTTTTAGAATATACTATACGTAATTAAAGAAAGCTAAGAAAGAAAAAGATTCGATCTAGTGATTCTTTAATTTATTAATGCTTGTATTGGAATTTATAATGTAAAACTTGAAGAATATTTGCCACCGAATAACGACTTGATATATATTAAGCGATGCATAATTCTACGTTCCTTGTAGATTATACAGAACCTTCAAGGACAATAGGTATCTATACCTGCTACTGGAAGTATGTTTAGGCGGAGATTTAAGAACAGCCTTATACAGAAGCGGCCGATTCGATAATTCAACAACTAAATTCGTAACCGCTTGTGTCGTAGAAGGACTTCAACACCTTCATTCACTGGGCATCATCTACAGAGACTTAAAACCTGAGAACATCGTAATCGATAATCGAGGCTATGCTAAGCTTGCAAGTTCTTTTATTTCGAATAAATAACAATCGATAATAAATTCATTCGTTAACTCAGCTATCTTTACAGACTGATTTTGGATCTAGTAAAAAAATTGGCCCATACAAGACAAAGACTTTTATGGGTACACCAGAATATTTGGCTCCGGAAATCATTCAAAGTAAACTTTATAATCAGTACGCATTCTCATGTTTAGTTTACATATTTATTAAGTTCTAAATTAATTCTTAAAGCGATTGATTATTTTTTATTAATGAAGGGCCGTTGATTATTGGGCACTTGGAATTCTTACGTACGAGATGTTAACGAATCGAACACCTTTCCAAGATGTAAGTGATATAGAAGTGTATAAGAACATTCTTCGTGGCTTTAAGGATATACTTGTACCGCCCATTATTAAAAACACGGCAAAGAATTTTATCAAATCACTACTGGAAGATGATCCATATAAAAGACTTGGTTATTTACGAAATGGTGTTGCTGACATTCATAACCATAAGTATTTATTAACGAATTTGTAAAATATATTTGTATTTATTAATTTAAATATTAATATTTACATAACATAAATTAATTTCAGATGGTTCCATAACTTTAAATGGCAGGAGTTACAGAGCCAAACAATGCCTTCCCCTATTGTGCCAAAGGTAAATAAGAAATTGTCAGAATGTTATGTATCTTTGAAACAGCTAATCTCATTATCTAATTCATTCACAGGTAAGGGATCATCTCGACTTAAGAAATTTCGATAAATATCCTCCAGATTACAGATCGGCACCAATGGACTATTCCGATTGGGATACGAATTTCTAACGATCTTTATTATACGATTCACTTTGTATATATTATGTTAAAGTATCTATTTATTATTTAAGCTAACTATTAAATAATATATTAGCCCTTACTTTTTATTTTGTGACAGTATTAAAAATATATTTTTAAATAATGAAAAATCAATTATAACGCATAACATATAGTTAAATCTTTTGTAAGTTGCAAAAAAGCATCAATTTATAAAGAGTTATAATTAAAGTATACATACATACTTTGTATATATGAAGCACGATTAACCAAAGATTCCAGATTAACCAAATACGAATACCACATTAATAACACTGTGATTAATTTCCACGTGCGAGATTATTTGTCAAGAAAGATTATGCTTATATATGAAGAAACCGACAAACAACTGTATCACAAACAAGTACAATATTCTATTACAGAAGAAATACTTGAATACTTATAAACACGGTTCACCAGCCTTTTTGAAATATAAAAAGTTTAACTTGGCACTGCGCAAAGAACGCCGTCAACTTCAGGTGGCGCACGATTTGCTGCACTCCTCCAAATAACCTTGTTATACTATTGTTCCAATGGTGAATTTACAAATTTATATAACAAATAAATTACGGGTGGTAAAATATATTATTAGTCATGTTGTTATATGGGTAACATATACACAATAAAATTGCAATAAACGTTATTTGTAATCAATAAAGATAAGATTTGACAATAGATCGTATCGAATTAAAGTGTGAAAGAGAAAAATACATATTATGTATTTTTAATAACATCACAACTAAACGTAACAGTGAAATGTGAATAACACGATCGTTTGTAATGCGTTTCTGTATATTGATAAATACCGCTTGGTTATTAGTGGTGACAGGACCTAACTTAACATGAGGTGAAACTAGGTCCACAAAAATTTCAGTTGATAGCATTTTGCAAAAATATTGCACGATGGAAGCTCATGAGAATGAGCAGTATGTTACATTTCCCCTTTCAGAGGTACACGATAGTATACAGGATAATATTATATCTCATGAAGAAATATGTGAACCAGTTGACGAATGTGTTCTACAAGAAGGACTCACTGAAGTATCTGTTACAGACGTTAATTCTAGTATCACAGAAGCACAGGTTGCAGTTGAGATATTAGCAAAACATTCCGAGGAGGAAGATAAAAATCGTGTAGTATATCCTATATATATTAAAGAAGAAGAACAACATCAATATACATCCGGGGATGATGAATCAATGGCTGTGGAAGCTCTACGACAACTTGGAGGCATGTATCCTTGTTTCGAAGACAAAAAAGTATGTTCGCGTTGTGCAAACATGTTCACACAAGCTGAGATAACAAAGCATCTTACTACCTGTTCTGCTAGTAAATTATCATGTATTACTTGTGGAGAAAGATTCGAAAGAAAAATAGATTTAAACAATCATATAGTTTGTCATCAAGTAGATCGCCCACATGCTTGTAGAACTTGTGGCAACTTGTTTCGTTCAAAGAACAATTTAAGATGTCATATGTTGCAAGTGCATCAAGTGCAAAAACCTCATAAATGCACCATATGTGGAGCAGATTTTCAAAGGCCTTCTAGTTTATCCAATCATATGAAAATTCATACATATGTTGCTGGACGTGCCATTATGCAGTCACAGAGTGATAATGTATCACAGTCGGAGGAAACATTCAGAAAATGGCCTGAAAATATGACAGAGTCCCAAAATAATCAAGTGCCATCTTCATCTGTACAAACGGTTCAAAGCTATGATACAGTTCAATGGACAGTTCCATCTTATAACTTTCAAAGTGAGCAGGCAGCAGTTAATTCAATATCTAATCCTGAGGAAAAAATAGACACTTTACATGAATTTACTGTAATGCCAAATGGAGAAGTAACACAGTTTGAATATACTCAACAAAATAATATAAATAATCAAGTCAATCAGCAATACAATCTTTCATTAAATTCATTTAATAATGCTGATACAATGGTGAAAGTTGAAACTTTATCGTATAATAGTGAAGATAGAAAGAATTATATAGAAGTTGAAACAAATGGTACAAAACAGCATACTTGTAGACATTGTGGAATTAGTTTTTCTCGCGCGACAGCATTGGTATCCCATGAGAAAACTCATACATCTAAAAATTGGAACATGCCAATTGAATGTGAGTATTGTGATAAACAGTTTCAAGATGGCAATCACTTAGCAACTCATCAAACAACTTGTGCGAAGAAATTAATGCAAAATAATGTTGAACAAGGTACACCTAATAATAAATGGGGTAAACATGCATGTTCTGAATGTGGCAAAAAATTTACAACCAAACAAAAAATGTTCAGACATCAGTGGATTCATAGAAAGAAAACACATTCTTGTGAAGTATGTGGATCTCAATTTGAGAAGCAAAATCAGTTGGATGAACACAGATTATCAGCTCATCCTGGTGACTCTCCATTTACTTGTACAGAATGTGGTAAAAGTTTTGTATCGCGTCAAGGACTTTGGGAACATGGTAGAACACATGCTGGGAGTCCTGCACATTTTCATTGTGATACATGTTCCAAAACATTTTCATCGCGACAGGGATATTTAATACACCATAGAACTCATACTGGAGAAAGGCCATATGGTTGTAAATTTTGTTGGAAAGCGTTTAGAGATGGTGGAACTTTAAGGAAACATGAACGTATTCACACAGGAGAGAGACCTCATGTTTGTCCTCTATGTTCAAGAGCATTTAATCAAAAAGTTGTTTTAAGAGAACATGTTCGATGGGTTCATGCAGCAGGAAAAAATGAAACTGAAGTAACCGGGCCCCCTTTTTCCTGTCCTATATGTGGTGCTTTAAATCAAGATCGGGATGAATTATGTGCACATATTGTTAAACATTCAGATCAAATGATTGCAGAAGCAAAAGCTAAAACAAACAATAATGCACCAAAAACCAAACCAGTTAAGAAAAAATCAAAAGTGTCTGCAAATACATATTTACAAGGAAAACAAGGAGCTGGAAATCTTATAATTCCTAAATCAGAGGAAACTGAAGCACTTTTGTCTATTACAGAATCAGATAAATCAGATGACCAACAAATTTTAAGTGATAAACAAAATAATACTTTCCTTGTAGTTACTACAGAAAAACGTGATGAAAATTATATTGCAATATCTGAAATTAAATCTGAAGATGTACAATTATTAGTTGATGAAAAACAAGATGAAAATATTCATATTTCACAAGCTAATCATAGTCATAGAGAATCTTTAAATACAACTCGCATAGTTTCTACAGAACGAGAAGGAAGTGCACTTCATACCACAAGCAGTCATAATGAAATAACTACAATGCATTTAATACAGGCTTCAAAGCAAACAAATACTTTACATTTAATATCAAAGCAAAATGAATCATTGCCTGTTCTGACACTACCAAATCCTCAGAGTCATGAAAATTTTTCCAGTCAAATTGCACAAATAAGTAATGATGATTTACCAATGGATATGGTAACTCACCATTCAACTAGGCAAAATCAAGATATCAAGAATCACAGTGAAGTTGGACAGGAATCATTAATACAGGAGGGAGGATCCCAAACGGCTGTAATACAAGTTGTACAATATCATCAGCAAGACAGTGATGATGGAGAAGAATTAGTCTGTGGTATTTGCGGGGAAGATTTTAATGATAAAAATGTGTTGATGGAACACGTTAAAATTCACATATAATTATTGTTACTTTATTACTATCCAAGTTTGTGATATTCTCATGCTATTAATGTGGCTATCTAGAAAATAACAAATTTGAGGATTCCTTATGTTATTGAAAGGGAAAAAAAAACTAAATATAACTTTAAATATCGTTTCCAATAGTAGTAGTAAAGCACCAATCTTCTATGTGTCTTACAAATGCACTGATATTAAAAAGAAACAGGGAATTTCAATGATATTTATACATTTTTAATTAATTTGGTTTTGTTTCTTCAAAATGCTTTTGCACATTTAGATCATACATTATACATGTGGTAAAATAATGTGTATCTTTTAAAATAAAATACAGATAAAGATTATATATTATGTAAAGCACATTACTGATTGTCTTAAAGATTTAAAAAAAAAACATATCGTAAGAAAATAATCTCAAGATTATATATCTCTGCTTTGATGCAATTTACGAATTGTTTGATCTTGAATTTAAATATCATTTCTCGATATCTAAATTATAATTAAGTCAAATGACACTTAAGATGTAGAATGTGTGGTGCGATAATAAAATGCATTTTATTTTCTACATTTACTTTATATTAAAACACTTTTCTTTTTAATACCGCATCGTGTAAATTTATCCTTCACCCTTCGCATTTGTATTACCGCGCGTTTTGCCAGTATGAAGTTAGTAACCAAACTCACCACGTGTTGTTGTTGGGCCAAAATACAAGTGTGTATTATTTTGTGACGGAAACAGTTATAATTCATAATTACATTTTGTATCATTTTGTAACGTGTTAAGTGATTTCAATAAGTCTTTACTAAATCCGTAGAAAAGCAGCCGACAAAAAAGTAAGTACTAATATCTTTTAAAAATAAGAAAATACACACATACACGTGTTTTTATTTGTTACAAAGTATGATAGTATTCTTTATAGAAGGATTTTTTTATTACGTATCTATA
The DNA here is from genome assembly GCF_000188095.3 of Bombus impatiens. NCBI lineage: Eukaryota > Metazoa > Arthropoda > Insecta > Hymenoptera > Apidae > Bombus > Bombus impatiens. Next base: position 170,338 of record NT_176740.1, on the reverse strand, counting down.
AATATAATTAATTTTGACATATATCGTTATACTCTCTAATATTAGTTTAAATTTTGTTTAGCATTAAATTCTAACCTATATTTAGCATTAATATATTTCTCCCGCGTTTGTGATCAGCTCGACGAAGCATTTCTAAGGTGTTTGTGTCTTGTGCTTCAAACGTAAGGTAAAAGAATTCATAAAAATAAAAGCGTACTGTAATTACATAAAAACAAATTTAGTTAAGCCTTATTAGATTGAAGTGGAAAAAAACACTTTACCAGATTTTTCAATCTCAAACATTAAAGCAAGAAACGTGTTCATAAGGTGAAGAGGTTATGTTGCTGCAACATTATTTTAATTGAAGCATAATAGTATAGTAGAATATAGCAAGAAAAGTTTTTAAAGTTTTTAATCAAAATATACAAATATGCCAACTTGGAATCAAATTCAAGCTCAACTACGAAATCCGAATAACCCAGTGGTATTTTTCGACGTATCTGTAGGCACTACAGAAATCGGACGAATGATTTTTGAGCTTTTCGAAGATGTTTGTCCAAAAACATCGGAGAATTTTCGACAATTCTGCACCGGAGAGTACAGAAAAGACGGTGTATCTTTAGGTTTTAAAGGTGCCATATTTCATAGAGTCATTAAAGACTTCATGATCCAAGGCGGTGATTTTGTGAACGGCGATGGTACTGGAGTCATAAGCATCTATGGTGGTGGAACATTTCCTGATGAAAATTTTACATTAAAACATGACTCACCTGGATTGTTATCCATGGCCAACAGTGGCAAAGACACTAACGGCTGTCAATTTTTCATCACTTGCGCCAAATGTAATTTCTTGGATGGTAAACACGTTGTTTTTGGAAGAGTTATCGATGGACTTCTAGTTATGAGGAAAGTAGAGAATGTTCCCACAGGGCCAAACAACAAACCAAAAATTCCTGTGACGATATCTCAATGCGGACAAATGTAATAGCTAACTAATTATATTTTATACTTTTAAATGTAAGATATGCTATAAAAAAGTTTGACATATTTCTTCAGAATAAGGGTACTATTTTACAATCATATACCTTTTCCCATTCTAATATTTAAATAGTTTTTTTAGTAAATATATTTCAATAAGTTATAATTATAGCCTAAATTGGTAATTATGATTGTAATGATTTACTTCGGAGCTGTCTGCATCTTACGTTGCCTTCAGGTATCTTATGATTTCTTACTAATAGAGATTGCCTATCAAGACCTGCTTAATTGTACTTAAAAGTTAATAAGTTGCATCTTGATCGACGGATTGATAACTTCGAGGAACTAAAGCCGTGATTAAAAATTCTTGATACGATAAAAATAAAAAAAAGTTATCGTTTTACGAATTTCAATTTTATTCCGTTAAACTTACATACGAAATAAATAGTCATTAATATAATCTACATTGTATTGGATTGGATAAAAATCCAAACACGTTTGAAATATCAATGCGACTTACAACTCGAATCGGTCTTCTCAGAAGTAAAACACCCAAAGTAAACACGTGTAATGTGTGTATTATCTAACACTATGATCAGCGTCGACTGACAAAATTCCAACCGTAAATATTTAGGTCTTCATTTCGTATCTAATTTACAGTAATCTAATCGAGAACTATCCTTTATTCGTACATAATTCGTTCATGGAATAATTTAATATTATATCTATTAATAGCCTAAGAGACAATCGATGTACTTAACAGTGAGTCTTATTTCTGCCTAGCTACATATTCATTTTTTTCCTTTTTAATATGCTCTGAATTGTTACACGAATCGATAAATTGCTTATACTACGAACAATTATTTCTCTTCTATTTTATCGGGCACGTTTATTATATCGTTTCTCAATTGCAAAACTAGTACAGTTTATTCGAACAATTATTCTCGTCAGCACATAATCTCTTGCTTTGGTTGGTTGCGGAATAAATATGAAAATAAATTCCAGTTGCACTTACGTTGCATAAAATCGTGCGTAGAAAGGCAAATTCCCAAACGATTTACCAACATCTCGAAAAATGGTTTCCAGTAAACTTCAATAAATAGAATGTATCAATGTCTCAAACGATGACCAGTGTGCAATGCACTAGATCGACAACACCCTTCAGACTTTCTTCATCGATCACTCTCGATAAATACCTTCAGAATCGTTTCTATCGGACGAAATTTCCAGTTTATCGTAATTCGAAGGAAACTTATCTCGGTCGCAAGATTTGCTCGTTCCCTAAAAAACAACGATATGATGAACGGAGTTGTGATATTCCAAACAAGACCGGCCGGTTTCGAGAGGCATTCCTATCACATAATTCACGAATCATCTGGATATCATCATCGGGATCGTCACGACCTGAAAAAACATTACACCGATCATCATCGTCAGCAGCTCACGGCAACGATAGCAGTTGGTCCCTCCTCTTAGGCACCGTGAGCTGAGGTGTGGTCTACCTGCTGTTGCAGAACACGTCTTCCTCAATGGTATCGACCTGCGAGTTATCATCGACGACCATGATGGGCGTAGCACCGTCGTGGAGACTCGATTTCGAAATGGATCTTTTGTAAACGTCCCTCGTCACGCTCCTGGTGAAGCTGAACTTTCGTACCAGCTTTTTGTCCAATGCAGCGGGACTCTTTGGTCCCTTCGCCCTAAATTCGTCTTCTGTTCCTTCGTAATGAGCGAGCATCACCTCCGTCGCGTGTTCTTCGATCACGTCCACGGCATAATCGATATCATCGTCAGTAGCATTTTCCTTGATCACGCAGAATCTCAAGATATACTTTCCCATGACTCTGGCTGGGATCATATGAAGTCTGCCGGATGCATTAATATTCGCCAACAATTCCTGATTGATCTCATCGCTCTCCTTCAGTCTGAAGCAGACCAGACCAACTCTCACATCGTTAGTGATCTCGAATCTTTTGTCCCTTCTCATCAGAGTCTCGAACCGTCTCGCCAGCCTGATATGGTTCCTTATGTACTTCTGCAATCCTGTAATTCCATACGATCTCATCACGAACCACAATTTCAACGCTCTGAATCGTCTGCTCAAAGGAATTCCCCAGTGACGATAATCGATAGATTCTCCGGATCTAGCGTGCTGAAGGTACAATGGATCGACGACGAGCGCCGACGTGAGCTTCACTCGATCCCGTACCCAAAGGCAGGAACAGTCGAAATTAACGAGCAACCACTTGTTGGGATTCGTGTTGAACGAGTCTGCGTGCTCGATACCCGTCATCAACGGCCTCATTTCCGGGCAAATGAACGCGTTCCCAGCGTAAGCACCGTCCACGTGGAGCCACATGTTAGGATACAGTTTGCACACTGGTCCGATTTCGACTAAATTATCGAACGCACAGGATCCGGTAGTGCCAAGTGTGGTGGAGACATAAAACGGAACCAAACCGTTTGCCACGTCTTCGCGGATCGCAGATTCCAGTCGCTTACCTCGCAAGGAACCTTTTTCATCTGGTTCAAGAACTCGAAGCTTCACCAAACTGATCATCGCTGCCTTTTCGACGCAGGAATGAGCTTCTGTGGAACAATAGGCGACCAACCGTGGTAGAAAGGCCGAGTCCTCGGTGTTCGGGTCTTGCTCCTTCAAGGTTCGAATCGCTTGGGTACGTGCCGCAAGCATGGTGACCAGAATACACTCGGAGGCTGACCCTTGTATCACTCCACCACCTTTCGAGCTTTTGTGTTCAGCTAGGAACTCCGCTGGTAGGTCTATCGCTTTTGCGTACCAGTCGAGTACGATCGTTTCCAGTTCCGTGCAGGCCGGGCTCGCCGCCCAAGAGAAACCTATGCACCCGATTGCGTCCGACAGCATGTCCCCGAGGATCGAAGGGAACGAGTTACCCGCTGGAAAGTACGCGTGAAAACGTGGATGCTGCCAGTGTGTGATCTGTAAACCATCCGTGTTTTCTCAGTAATCGACGTTTGTATTGGACGTAAAGATTTGTAAAAAAAATTTTTATACGAATTTTTCAATGTCGAGGTATGAGTTTAAAAACTCCGCAACACACGAACATTAAATTAGCAAAGAAATATTGGAAATAGGATGATCTAACGATAATGAAAAGTGTTGCTTTATGATCGACCAGGTTTTTCCTATTTTTTTAGTATTCGTGAATATTATTAACATCGAAAGAGGTCGGAATCAACGAAGGGGGATCGATAATCGAGCCCATAGTTGACACTCACCCCGGGCATTATTTTGCTGTCGACGTCCCTCATTATGGCATCCCATGATTCCCCTTTCGCTGGAGCTTCTTTGGGAAGTAGGGGCCTTAGATACCCTGGATCCACGTTCGCCGTCACCCTCTTTCCCTCCAAGGTGCGGAGATACTCGCAAATATACTCGATCATCTCCTTGCCACGTACTTGAAACTCATCGATGTTCATGATAATTGCCGGCTGGAATGTAATTCGAAGGAGAGACGGGCTAGTGCGTGCCAATGAAACTCATGTTTGATTAAGCACGTTCTCGGCTAAAGCGTGTGTACGTGATCGTGACATTTTTCACCGCCATTTATCGGGATTACAGACGAAATAAACGTCATTCGCAAGCAAAGAAATACCTGGGATGAAATATCTTCTTTACGTGTTCTCTTTTCTTTACGTTACTTCTCTTTGTTGCTTTTACTTTTCTTTTTCCAAAAGATTCCGAAAGAGTCGGTTGCTGCGTTTTATTTCTCAAGCTACTCTACGATTTCGACTTTTCGAAATATCCAAGCGTTTTTCACTCACTTTTTCTTTTTGATTGGCGGATAGAAAATCCGATCCACTTCGAAGATATATCACTCGAACGTTTCAATACGTTTCTCTTGGAGAAGGAATTTGAAAATGGTCGTTTGAGTTGTTTCAGAACATGATCCCACTTGGAAAGAAACGCGTAACAGGTTTGTCCCGTGTTGGAACCGAGACTGGTGGCACCTGGCATAGCGCCGGTCAGTTTTATGCGCGCCTCCTCTTCGTACATCCCTGCCTCACGCAGATAAAATTAAGGCGGAGCTTCGCCTATCGTGAAAAATATTAACTTACCTGCTTCATTCTGGATTACGACACTGGCGCCTACTGTAACGCTTCTTACGTAAATACCTGCTCGAAAAAAGGGATCACACCCCTTCGAAATTTCTCTCCAACCTATAAAATTCGTCATACTTCCACTCAACCAATTTAGCAGCGCTTTTTCCCTCCCACGTGTGACGTGATAATTCATTCTTTCCCTCAAATGTGTACACCGGTACACTTATACCTTCTTTATAAAAAAAAAAAGTGATACGATTTTTAAAGAATTGTCAATTTTCTCGCTCGAACATTTTTCTTCTTTTTTTTTTACTAAATTTTAATTGCTTTTTTGCAATTTATACCTAAAAGATTTCACTAAAAATTATTTCATCTGAGGATACCTCCGTTACTGTTTTTAATTATTTTCTCAGAAAAGGAAACAACAATAATTGAAATTTCTGGCATGTTTCGTACCGATCGTTCGAAGAGAGTTAATTCGACGATTAGAAAATCGATTGCCACCCGCGCGGATAGTGGTCGCGGATCGATGCCAAAAATCTGAACGAAAATTCGTAAGAAGGGTGGTCGACATCAATGGTGATGTATCGAGGGGGTCGCTGCTTGAATAAGCCAGCGTGTTGTCGATGATGCACGGGGAGTAAACTCGCCCCCTCCTCCCCCGTTTATAAATAGACGTTTACTCTTCACCTACATTTACAACACCCCGTAGAAGCGGTGACAGGTCACCGCTCAATCTTTGTAACACATACAAGCAGACACATGGCGAACACCATTTTCTCTCTCGCCACTACCTTCACGCATGGTCTGCTCGCGACCGACGTTTTCGAATTGGATTCTCGATCGAGGGTGTCGATACGATTGCCATTCAGTTCGAATTAATTAATTCCACCGCTGATCCCCTTTTTTCCGCCGGCCATTGTCCATTTGACTCGCGTTAGCTTCGGGCAAGTTGCCGATCAAAAAACCGCTATACCCCAAACAATTAGAAAGCTACTTTCCCGGGGAGATCGAAGTAAATTGAATTCATAGTTTAAAACAATTAAATGTAATTTTCATAAGGAGGGAGAGAAGTATATTCGATCTATCGTTGAACCGTTGTTTTCATATTTTCTTCTATTTATTATCGAATTATTTAGCTAGTTAGAATTTGTAGGTGTTGCATCTTTTACTAAAGAAGAAAAAAAAAAGGTAGAAGTATTCTCGTGATGGGTTTTTCTTACAATAAGTTACGCTCGTTTATTTTTCGACATTGGAGACTATCCTTTGATCTCTGTTAATATGCAACAGCCTACGTAAGGGATAGTATTTGTCGCTCGTTCAATTACCAATATTCTGCCAATGATCGACATTATCGACAGTTTCCCCTTCTCCAGTGAACCAATTTACGATTACGCGTTTTCGCTTGACGTAGCATCTTTCGGCGGGTGATGACTGAGCCACGCGCCACGTTTTCGTTTTCATAACAAGATGCCGTTTTCGCAAATAAGTTCTACGAAAATGGAATCGAAACGAAATTGAATATAAATGTCACTGGATACTTAGAAGAGAGAAAAAGAGAGAGAACGATATCCGAGCAAACGGTCCAGGTACATCGTTCACCCTCGTGACCCCAACCTTTTCGATCGTGTAACGAATAGCTTTTTATGACCTTTTTTCGATATTCCCGCGATACGAGTTTCCGTTTCATGTTTTTTTATTCCACTGCCCACCCTCCCCCTTTCTAACTCCATGCCCGGGCCAATTCACAGACATCTCTATAACGACAGAAAACAATTACGATTGCAGATGATGTGGTGAATAATTGGAAATACCATGGTTTCTGTACTTGAAGAAATCCATTTTACTATATAGAGCACGCTTTATATATCATATAGGTAATGTATATTGGATAGAATAATATGTTACATACGTAGCGTGTTTCACGTGGTACACGATTCTGTCGCGATCCAAAGAGAGCACACTTATATAAACAGATCGATAAGCAAGTAAAGATGATGTACTTATATCTATCGAGCCGCTTCCTTCGGTCGAGCCGTGAACGCGAAACTTTGCAACTACTGCACACAGTCCCGAAGGGCTAACTAAACAGGCGACGAAAAACGATGCCACGATCAAACAGGGTCGTCGATCAATTTCGACCATATTTTCATTCGTCGACTGTTGCTGAGCAATTTTAAGGGAATTTTCTTGTTTGAGAATCTTGCACCGTTTCTTTTTAATCGACGATTCCGTCGGCAGTATCCGTACGTGATTCGATTGCGAGAATCGTTGTTGCTTCGTTATATAAGTTTCATTCCTGTCAATGTATCTGGAGAAACTTTCGAAACTTTAGAGAAAAAAAAAACGATGAAGGATCGGGCAAGGTTTTACGCTCTGCCATTTGGCGATCTTCCACGGGACGGCGAAGCGGATGGCGATGGATCCGGACTGCATCCGTTGCTGCTTCCGCGACGACTTCCGGTACCGCTTGCTTTCAGCCGTACCATGGTATCCAGATGACGAAATCTAAAATTATTTCCTTCGATTAATAAGAAAACACGATGTAAGGACGATTTCGAATATTCGATGTAAATGCAAAGTTTCGATCTCGTTATAGGAAAGAAGAAAAATGTGAAATATCGTTTTAAAGAGAGGAAGAGAAGATAAAATAGAAATTTGCAGAATATTTTCCAACGTGCCTAAGAGATAGTTCGCTAGTATCGGCGGCGTCCTTCATCAGATACGCTAGTGGCCACGATATCCACGAACGTCTACCGTCAGACATACTAAATCAGTGATTTTGTTAAATCTCTGTAATCCATTTTAAGGATACAGCAAAGTCTTACGTTGCGCTGTTCGTAGGATTCGAACCGATACCACCGATGGTTGCTTGAGTATCGAGTTTTCCCCCTGTCCTGTTTGGCGTCTTCGTAAAACCAGGCTGAATCGCAGGATCAGACACCATGCGGACGAAGAAGGACCTTCTTTGCTCCAAAGTGGCTCTCTTCTTCTCCTCGAGCATTTTCCTCTGTGTCAACTCGTCCATGACATCCTGCAATTGAAGATAAAATAAAGATACACGTAATACGCAAGAACATTCAAAGAGCGAAACGAAATTCCAATTGGAGAGATTTCGCTCACCTTGGACTCTAACAACTCAGCTAGATAATCCGTGATTATGCTCCACGCTATGTCTACGATATAAAAATAAGAATTGAGTAATAGAGTAAAAATTGAGTAAAAGAAACGTGTAAGAATGGTATTATCAAGCAAGATATTGCTAACCAACGTCAGAAGCGGTGGCATTCGGCGCAGCAAGTGCGAAACGAATCGTGAAGCGTTGATTCACTCTGGCTGGCACCATATGCAGCTTTCCAGAATCATTGATAGCACTGAGAAGCTTCTGATTTAGCTTGTCGGTGCCTTTTGCTCGGAAACAAACCAGGCCCAACTGAAAACCATTTAATACAATAAAACTTGGTAACGCGATAAACCTTGACTCCAAGCCTTGATTCACTGCTGTCTTCGTATTGTCTTCGCGAGTCGCTCACCACAACTTCGTTACAGAGCTCGAATCTCGAATCCTTCCTCACCAACGCCTCGAATCTTTTCGCCAATTGAACGTGATTTCGAATGTAGGCCTGCAAACCGGATATCCCGTAGCTTCTCATCACGAACCACAGCTTCAAGGAACGAAATCGTCGGCTCAGTGGTATGCTCCAGTGTCTGGGCAAACAAAAAATTAAAAATAACGGATGTTGAATGAACAAACGATGCTTGTTTTTTTTTTAATGAAATAAACAACGTCGATGAAATCGATAGTACCTATAATCGATGGCTGTATCCGCGTGAGTATGCTGCAGGTAAAGAGGATCGACGACGAGCGCGCCTGTCAGCTTGAATCTGTCACGAACCCAGAGACAGGAACAATCGAAGTTCGTTAATAGGAATTTGTTCGTGTTGGTGTTGAAAGAATCTGCGTATTCGATACCAGCCATCAGGTACTTTAGTTCCGGACAAATGAACGAGTTGCCTGCGTAAGCCGCATCCACGTGTAACCATACCTATCGACAGCCATAATACAAATTTTGGGGCTGAATATACGCGATAACGTAGCTTGAAAATCGCAAATGTTCTTACGCCTGGATATTTTTTACAAACTGGACCGATTTCTCTGAGATTATCGAAGGAGCAACAAGCAGTTGTGCCTAAAGTAGTTGAAACGAAAAAGGGGATGTATCCTTCGGCTGTATCAGCTTCGATTGCCTGAAGAAAATTGCACGATGACGAAGAAGGAACTTTTAATCAAAATCAACACGTTTGCTATATCACTTTCGCGTATATAACTTGCTAAAACATACAACGATACGTATCATACAAGCGAAGATTACGAGAATTTTCTAATACAATTCGATCACCAATTCTCTGTGGTAGCGAACGTGTTAAATATAAATATAATCGGAAAGAAAAATTCTACCTGACGCAAAGTTTCACCACGAAGAACGCTCTTGTCGTCGGGCTCCAAAATCCTTAATTTTACGAAGCAGATCATCGCGTCCTTTTCGACACAGCTGTGACTTTCGCGACTACAGTAAGCCATTAATTTTCCTAAAAGAGCAGTTTCGTCCAAATGTGCGTGAGCAGGTAACTCTTTTAATCTACCGATAGCTTGTGCTCTTGCTGCCAGCATACACACTAAAACACACTCCGAAGCTGAGCCCTAAAATTCGTTTAACTGTTATCTCATAGCCTACGATTTATATATAACGATTAGGTTATTTAATTAATCCAGCAGAAAGTGTTTAATTCTCGTAAAATATCAAAGTATTTACTTGTATCACACCACCTCCTTTGCTACCAGGGCTAAAATAAAGAAAGTCCGTCGGTAGACCAATAGCTTTGCCTGTAATTTAGTATACCCGATGATATTCGTTCTGTAATACTTCATATAAATTCGATTGATATTTAATGGAATAATATTGAATTACCGAACCAGTCACAGACTATCGTCTCGAGCTCCGTGCAGGCTGGACTGGCCGCCTAGAACAAATAAAACGTCGAAATACAGAAATGAACGAACAAACAGACTTGAGCGATCCGTCAAATCTTTCTAATCCATGTTCTTCGTACCCTGATCTTCGCGAGAAAATTGAATTTCGTGTATCGATGCGACTTCAGCATCCTCGGAAATGTTATATTCGTAACATATATTTATAGAGACGTTACATACGCAACGCGGATGTTAAGTAATTTTCTCGAAAGGAAGAAAAAAAAATATTGAACTCACCCATGAAAACCCAATGCAACCTATTGCATCCGACAACATATCGCCAAGAATCGATGGAAAAGAATTTCCAGCTGGAAAGTACGCGTGAAACCGTGGATGTTGCCAGTGAGTTATCTATAAATATTTTTTGCTCCTTTTATCCATCTCTTTTTATTTACACGTTGTTTTTCTTTTCATTGTCAAAATCTTAAAATTCTTTCATCACTTGTAAACATTATCAAAGTCACAGAGAATGAAAAGTGATTCTACTTTTCACTTACTCCGGGCATGATCTTCGATTCGACGTCCCTCATGATGTCCTCCCAAGGTTCAGGTTCCCGCGGTGCTTCCGATGGTAGGAGGGGTCTCAAATATCCGGGGCCAACGTCCGGTGTTACTCTCCGATTGTGAATATTACTCATAAATTCGCAAATGTACTCCACCATCTCCTTGCCACGCATGCGAAACTCCTGAATGTCCATGATGATCTGTTTGGTCCTTGAAAACCTTTGGATAGAACGTGATTTCGTTTATCGTCACAGTTATCACGAATTTACTTGTTGTTCTACTTTCTAGTTAATTCGATAGTAATATCTGTCACAAGCTCGATAAGGATGAACCCTTTTCCACTCTGTATCTGCCACTAAATGCGACACGATTAATTCGTCAATGAAATTAAAGAAATTGGTAAACGCGGAATTACATAGACACTCTTACTTTCAGTAACTTCAAAATTACAATCTTCCTATCAATTTGCGAAAGGAAAATTTTAATATTTTGCTCGTCAAAAGCGCAAACTTTTGTCTTTCGTCTTTATCATTCGTTCTCGTCGAACGTATAATATATGGATTTGCCGGCTACGTTGATGCTTCGCACTGAACGTATATATACGTCGGTCGTCGACAAAGGGATAAACGATACGATAAAGATATTACAGAAACTTTCTTAGTTTCACTGGAACAACACGTCGAATAAAGACAACTAATTGGTGAGAACATTGATGAATGCAGAATTGTATTCGCTCGAAGGATCAACCCTCGACACAGACACTCTTGCTTCCTTAAAAACGTAAAAAAAATTACCGCAGTATCTCGTTATACGATGCGGAAAGATGTTTGGATATATTTTGTAATTTCACTTTTTGTCACGATCGGAAGGACTTGAACGAAAATTCGTAGTCCCCACGCGGAAGACCGTCCTACCTGTTGCTAGCGACGACGACGAAGATCGTAAGGTCCAACCGGTGTACGTTGAATGAGCCACGACCGAACAATCCGCACTTTCGCCTACCACCGCGGATATATCGAGGATCCAGGGAGCGAGGATTCTTCAATTCCTGCGCAAACGCGTCCTTCCGTGCGATCTTCTTAGCGTATCCTCGAAAGGACGAGCGGGAGAAATGGGTGGATCTATGTATGGCTAGGAACGCAATTTCCGTTAAAGGGAAGATCGAAATAGACACGTAAGGGTACCGACTGCCCTTCGTTCAATCAGTAACCTCATGCCTGCTCTTTCTTACGAAACTTTAACGGCCGCGCCTAGTCAAAATCGTGTATTCTTTGAAAATTCGTTCTTTACTTCTCTACCGGTGAATATAATTTTGATCATATAGATCGTTAGATTGGACGGAATTTTACGAAGGGTGACACGTGCTTCTGATTAGCTGCAATCTTCTAGCAATCTGGCAAGCTTCTAAGAGGTGTCCTTGAACGATAATGAACTTGACGATGTTCCATAGACGATTCCAGAAAGTGATGTAATGGTAGACTTTACAATTTACAGTCGTATCTGTGACATTCACTGATTACATAGTTTATCGTTACGTGTATTATCAATGAGAAGAGCACGGTTTCTTAACGAAACAACGAGTTCTAACGAACTTGTTTAAGAAGGCATCGTTGGATGGTTGTTTGATTTCGTAATAGGTCATACGATGAAATAGGGAATAGGAAGGTCTTCGCGCGGGGAAACTTCATTCTGCAGGTCGATTGACTCGGAAATGTTCATACAATCGTTCGAGGGAGCGTAGTTCTCCTCCGGGGTATTGGAGGAAAACTTCTGAAAACGGCTTGCGCCGTTCATTGGCGATGAAATCGTTGAGCGTCTTCTCCATAGAAGAGTTGGCCACTCGAATAAATTGGAAGCAAGGCTTCTGAGCGCCCGATGGTTTATTACGGTGGGAAAAGAGCGCGTAGGTATGGTTAAAAAGGTGTCAGACGCAGAATATCTCGTCCCCTCTCCCTTTAAAAGTCGTAGCGATGCAGCTGCACCAAAAGTGGTCCGGAACTCCTTGACCTTTCGTTCTCTCGTTTAGAGAATCCTCTGATACATGAAGAATCTCGTCAGATCTTCCGTCACGTCGAAATTAGTTTCCTTCGTTGCTCGAACAAAACATATCGGGTCGAATAGCGAGAAACACTCGATGGCTAAGAAACAATGTCTCTAACTAGTTCACCGACATCGATGAAACACATTTCCTCGTTATAGATTGAACGATCAAACGCTGGAAATTCTGTTTACCATTAGTTCCTTTTAACAAGTTACTTTCCTTCTATACAAAGTCTCACACTAACATAGAAATCGTAATTCAACGACGCAAACGCGATGTTGTCGACTATCTATCTGCCGCCATCGACGTGCACGAGCCTAACGTAACAGTTTCTGTATCCGATATAGGACAAATAATGATTTGTGACGTAGCGAACACTGAACTAGACGTACATCGAAAGCGCTCCGTGCCTAAATCTTTAATCGTAATCGATCGGAAGAAGTGTCGGTATCTGTCCAACAAATTCTTCCGGATACGCGTACCGGTATAATTTCCATAGATGAAGAAGTTGACGCGCGAAGAAACGATCAGAGGTTTTTCAAGGATCAAGGATCTTGATGAAATAACGTGAGAATCGAATTAGTATCCACCAGTGGAAGCAGCCGTTTCGTTTCACATAGGCAAAACGACGCCCTTTAGGGATAAAAACGTTCATAATGCTGGAATGCAGGGGTGAGAAACTGATAGGGGTGCTTAATAATGCAATATGGCGTCGGGGAGTCGCGGCGCTATGCCGACTATGCCGCATACCACCACCATATACGCCTACACTGCGACCCCCTTACACCCTCCGTATTTGCCCCCGACTACGAACAAGCCAGAGGGGTAGGGATGTACCGTGCAATCGAATGCTGATTGGAAAATATTGATGGAGTTTCCATAGGGGATCCCTCAGACCGCCGATGCTTTTTCCAAGTTCGCCTCGGAATTCCAGAAATTACACTGAACGCCAACTTTCGAGAAACGTCCCAGTTTCATTCTGGGGAAGATTGATATTAATTGATGATCGTCGAATCGTACGTTGGTCGTCGAATATATAAAGTCTCGATTTTTGAATGGTTAAGGGTTGTTATAATTAAATATCGACGTTCTAGGGTAGGAAATTTATTTCGTAGGTAGATTCTTTGTTCATCTTTCGAAGGATGTCTCAGTTTCGTGCTAAGGAGAATCGATATTAAACGATGATCGTCAAATTGTCTCGATCGTTGAATCTATGAAATTTCATTTTCGAATGACAGTGGATTGAATAGGAGCGAATGTGATATTCGTTAATGCAAGATTTCTTCTATATAGGTCTTTGTTTATTTCTTATATTGTAGAAATGGAAATTAACTTTTAAGACAACTGAGACAAGTTATAAGTTTTCTGATACCACTGAGATCTATAGGAATATAAATTATTATATCGCTAAGCGACAAAACGTAATTCAATATGTCACTTAAAAAATTATAATCAGCTTGTACTTTTTCAAACTCGAGTGTATTATATTCTACGCTATTATGCTGTCGCGTTCATTCGTCAAAAAAGTGTATCTTGAAAGGATTAAATTGTTTTTAACAGAGTGAAGGTATCGGTATGGTTTCGGAGCGCCGTGTCTGACCAATGATGGTCATTTTCCACTTGAAACGCGACATATCGTTTAGACTGGCGTCGAATTACAAGTAACTGAAGAAAGTGAAATTTACTGTACACTGATTGATTTTATCTTAATAAGAATAAAAATAAATGTACATTTAACTGATTACACCTCTAATGGAAATAAGTTGATTTTTATTTATTATATAAAATATAATCGAATCTGATGTAAGCCAAGTTCAAGATTAGCAACTTGAAGGAATTGTAGATATTTAAATATTCCTGTATGAGAGAAGAGAAGATAAGATAGGATGAAACCGAGAAAGGTTTATGTGCAAGACTGTACTCGGTCATTCCAAGTTCCATGAATGGTTCCAAGAATGGCACGCCGAAGAACCGATGCCTGCGGACTCATGACCTACTGGCAGAGAGACGTGGTCTCCTCCGCTCTTTCATGATTCTACCCTCGTAATAATTCTCTTTAAGATTACGAAAATCAGCAGAAATATTTTTTCGAAATCTTAGTAGATCGTAAAAATCTCAATAAATATTCATTCAGTAACTGATTGATTTTCTTGCAGATGGTCCGACCAAAATTGAATAAGAAGAAATGGATGCAAGATATGGAGCCTGAGCCAACAGATTCGGGAATTCCTATACCAGATTTACCAGAAAAATTTCTTCTAATGCAAGTAAATGTCGAAATAAAAGTTCATAAAAGATTAACAGTGTCAACATTTTCATAGCATGTTGTTTAATGAGAATGTTTTCAGGTAAGAAGTGGCTCGAAAATTAGAAATGTTCTCGATTACGCGTTGAAAGAATTCTCAAATTATAACAACGTTGTTTGGAATGCGGTAGGGAAAGCTGTTGGGAAAGCTATTTCCTGTGCGGAAATTTTCAAAACGAAAGAAAAAGATCTTCATCAAATCACTAAAATACGTTTTATACAGTAAGTTATATAACACGGAAAGAAATGATAGTCTCTGTTTGTTTCTTAATTGAGGTACATGTATTATTAAAGGTCGAAGGAGTCGGAGAAGAGAAAGGAGAATGAATCCGCCGAAAATGTACAAATTTATCACGTCCCGGAAATATTTATTTTGCTTGCAAAAGAAGTAAAAGACACATCAGTGCCTGGGTAAATATTTATTTTGTAAAATTTTATAACTATATTGTTATATCATATTCCTGATGTTAATGTACAGCTACCAGGCGCCTGGTGATAATGGAGAATTCTTAAATGGCCAAGAAATGAAAAACGAGAGCAAAGGTAAGAAACAGGAAGCAGGTAGTAATGTGACCCGCGTGGATGCTGGGGAATTCGCAGCTATGGGATTGAGGGCTGGTCAAAAAAGGCCAAAGAAAGAGCAAACGAAAGGGCAAACAGAAGCACCACCAAAAAAGAGTAGGAAAAGAGCAAACGATGGTCGATAATACAAGCGAGAGAAATTAAATTGTATTGTATATAAAATTCTATCTGAAATAACTCGTATATAATCAGAGACAAAAATTTTTAATTTTAAATAAAAAATCATATTTTCTTCGAAAATTTGTACATTTGTAAGAATTTTAATTCTATCATATTTGTTTTATGCGCATGAAAGAGCGATACAATGATTCTTATTAAGTAAAAAGTTTATTCCTTGTCAGTACATGCATGTTTATTACAGAAATAATCACGCGCTTTCGGTGTATTTCTCATATTCCAATCTCTATTAACTGATCTTATCGTTATTAGATTTCTTATTTACAAATTATATATACAGTGTTACAATAGCATGCATGCACATTGCGGACTTATAACATACACTATGAAAATTACAGTGCCTTCTACAGAAATTTAATTGTAAGATCTTCTGTCTTTTGGTTTTAGAAAAAGTTATTCGCAATAGACGATTAGCAAACATCACATTTCACCAACAGTAAATGAAATTACTAAAAAATTCTTTCATGATGATTATGTTTCTCACCGTTGGTGAAACTGGAAGAGAGTACATTTTTGCAATTATTTCTGTTTCTTTTTTGTAATAATATATTCTTAGTATCAAATTCGTATAAGCTTACAAAAAACATTGTTTGAATTAATCGCGATTGATACATTAATAAACCAATAAATTCCAAAGTATTCTTAATTCTTTTTTTCATTTTCATATTATGTCAATTACTACTATAAACTACTTATTATGGAGCTTAAGTATTCGGCAGTAGTATGGATAATCTCCCAGCACTGATATTGTTTTTCTTACCGAGAAAACTAGAGAACACTTTCAACTTTCTCATTGGCAGAATTATTAATCGGTAAAAAATTAATGTCAATTAATATAGATAAATGATTATAAAAGAAACTAAAAAATAATATTCACTTGTATTCTCTAGTCTCATTTTTAAAAACGTGTGTGCCCTGATAATATAACAGGTCTGTATCATCCTTCTTATGTTTAATACTTTACAGACAATAAAAATGTAACGTTTTTAAACGGACTATACGATATTAAGAGTTATACCGGTAACAGGAGAAGAAAGTCAACATTTTAAGTTCAATCCCACATAAGATAAATATGTTATAAATAAGAACACTACACATTTACTATCATTACTAATAATGCATATAAGTGTTTGCTTCATTTGGTTACTGCACGATGATTATAGTTACGTTATATTGATAACGTTTGCTACAGTAAATATATCCATTTTTTTATGATGACTCAATGAAGTAAGAAAAAAATATCGATATTTAATGTTAGATTTCGAATTAGTCAAACACATCGTAATAAGGTTACTTACAAAAAAGAAATCTAAATTTATAATTAGTTTCAATAAAATTAAATATTTTTATACAAAAAAGAAAGTACAAAATATATAAAGATATGCTATGTAAAAGACTGAATAATTTTACTTTAAATTTTCTTGAATTTCTTGTTATATTATTTCATGAAATGCCATTTGGTAAAATTATGTTTTCAAAAATGTTTAAAACTATTTTGTTACATTAACAACGTAAACTCATGTAAAATTCATTAGTACAGAATTATTTTAACTTAATGTATTGTGTAGAAGGTATAATACATTTGTTTAAAATAAATTCATCTTTATACAAAGACTTAGTAATGGCTGGATCATAACTTCAACTATACCTTCCACACTTTACACATTCAATGATAAGTAAATACTATAAATATAATTTTTAAGCAAGAAAAGTTACTTTATACAATAAATTCCTGTTAGCAAAGACTGTATTAAAATGAATCTTAATTCAATTAATAACAAGAAATTCTAATAATATATTTCTAGACAGATTAGCAAAAATTTTCAATACTCTTGTAATAATTATAACTACAAGAGATATTTCAGCGATATATCAATATTACCAATGATTTCATTAAGGGGGTATTCTGGTCTAGAGACATGAATTTCGGGCGATTTTTGAAGCTCTGTACAAGCGAAACAAAAAATATTTTTGCTATCCTCCTTTTTAGCATTTGTTGCTAAATGCTCAAGAGTTGCAAAAAACTCAATATTTAAAAATTTATGAGCCGGCAAAGTGGGTGCTGCCAAAAAAATGGGGTGTCGTGGCGTGCATGATATCAACCCTTCTAGTCATTTGAAACAAAAAAAGCGAACAGATTCTTAATTAGTATGGATGTCGTTATCGTCTGAATCTTGGAAAAGTCAATACAACATTTTTTCACAAAATGACGGCCATTTAAAAAAAAATTTCTTATTTCGCACATTTTTTTGACAATTCCGAACGTTTAAAAAATAGTAATATTAAAGATTTTGAGCTGAGCGTGGTCCGGACGATAGAGGAGTATATAAGGAATATTCAGATCACATTTAAAATAAATCGGTTCATTAGAAATTGAGATATCGTGCACGCCAACTCAAAAAAAGTAATTTCGAGAAAAACGCGTTTAAAGTTTTGAGACAAGTTTACTCGGACACCGTCTACCGTCTACTGTTCATTTGTTCCGGTCGGACCGAAGCAGATGCTGCGTCACAAAAATGGCTGTAACTCATAAAATAGTTGAAATTCTGAAAAATCCTTTTAAGGACATATTCTTGAATGTCTAAACTTTGGAAATATGAAAAAAAAATTTCGATTTTTTTCAAATTTCTAGACTACAATACCACCTTAAATTTGACAAATCAATTTTGGACAATATAAATAAACATTCAAGTTCTACGCTTCACTTTCTGTCGTTCCTTCTTCTTCCATAATTGGTACTATTAAACTTTCTTTTGACATCAAATTATATTTTGTCACAAATGCTGTAAACCTAAAACAAAAAAGATTAATAATCAAAATAAATGAATTAATAAAATACTGATATTTCTATCTATGCTTTTATGATTAATCATTCTACCTGCGGCATAAAAAAGTCTCATTCTCAAATTCATCAAATATTGTTCTATGATGGTAATATGCATGAGAGAAGATTCTGTAAACTCTCCGGCTAACAGATCCAAGTTTTGCTACTGAAGATTCTTTGATACTTACTCTGAAATAAAACATAAAGAAATAGAGAGATAGATAAAAAATATTTATATATTCTAATTATCTACAATAATCTTTCGATACTATTTTTATATACCTGCTAGGAAAATACTTATTACTGTTAAGCAAACAAGCTGCACCATCGAGTGTATGTCGTGTATAATCAATAGCTGGACATTCTTTAGGTGTTTTATGTGCAGCACACAGAAATATCCACTGTTCAGTAGCTGTCATTTGAGTACAAGCTTCTGGATGGCATTCTGCTTGTAGTCTTACTGTTAAACCATTGAGTTCCATACAAAACTGTCTTAAATGTTCATATTTCCATACTGCTTCATCTTGTGCTTCTGGCATTTTCAATATTAGATCGACATTAGATGGATCTCTTCTAATCATCTGTTGAATATATTGTTGCACGGCCAGCGTGCTGTCCATTTCTTCAAAGGGTTCATCAGGCCACCTACAGAAATTCTAAACAAAGAAGGTTCCTAAATTAAGAATGTTTAATAAGAAATGAACAATCAGTGTCACTTACATGGCTCATTTATTACGTGTACAATCTATTATAATAATTACTTAATTATTAAAAAGTAGTAAATATTGTACCAAATATTATCTATCAAAATCTATATCTTTATCAGTAAAATGTATTTCTACAAATATGTAACTATGGGCGTATTAGCATTTAGACACGATTAGTACGTTACTGAAAATTTAAAACAATGTAAACGAAATATAATAAATTATTAGTTTGTAAACAATAATTTCTTTATAGAGCGTTCATTGATTTTCCAAAGATATGTCAAAAACGCATTTGGATATTTCTGTAAATACGTTGTACATAATCGAACCATCATTGAACGATAGCCTACAGGACATGAGAACAATAAATTCTCATGAAAGTTAACATTTTTATTAACCTTTGCTGTAGTTCCGGGTCTATTTCTTCTGAAGAATACACATCCGTCCGCCATCTTCATTTTTCCAGTTGTTGCACTCGATTAGCGTGCACGTTCGATTGAATCAAATAAAAAAAAGATCTGAGTGTCGTAATGTCGGCCTAGTAGAGGGTAGCGACACCATATCACTGCCATTACAACTAGGTGGCACTTGGTTCTCCATTCAAAAATAATGTATACTTTGATGTTTACATATGAAATAAAAATATGCAATAGACGTATACTTTTTTATTTGATATTAAATTAGAATAAATACAAGGCAATATAATTTAAGATTCAATCTAGTGATTCATTTTATTTTTATTACACTTATATTATATACGGAATAAGTAAAGTCTAACTTTTATTTTCTAATATAATGATTTTAAAAATAAAAAACTTGTCTAATGAGATGACTTATATTATGTGCATATTTATTCGTAAATATCCTCCCTATCGGCAACGTAACGTACTATATCCCTAGGTCGTAAAAGTTTCTCTGCATCCATATCTGGTATTTCGAAGCAAAATTCATCTTCCATGGCCATTATAATTTCTATGTGATCTAAGGAGTCCAAACCAAGATCGTCGATAAAATGAGAGTCCAAAGATAACTGCACAAAGTTAATTTTTTAATTATAATACGCTTCAAAAATTGGTAAATAATTGAATTTACACATATATGTGTGTGTGTATATATATATATATATATATATATATATATATGTATTGATTTATTACAAAGACACTACGATTCAAGCGAGGTATTAATTAATAATTTCTTTTTTCTGAGAAGCTATCTATATCAAGGTGTTTCAACAGATATAGAAAATGAATGATAATGCTATTAAATATTACAATATATATAAAATATGATTAATAAACTTATAAAAATTCAATTTTCAACAGAAATTGGTAAATTTTATCATTTGCACAATACTTTCGCAAGTATTTTTTAATGTTATATTATCTTGTGAATAGATACCTTCTGAGGATCGACTTTATCATAGAGATTGAGTACTAACAGTACACGCTGGCGAATAAGATCAAGCGATAATGGTGCAGCATGACTGTACTGACGCACCTGCTTGACTCGTGTGCCCTGTAAAATAATAATATGTAAAAAAAAATATATAATTGTATATAAACCTTTTTATCAGTTATTTTATCAAAAGCTTTGACCACATTTAAAACACGATCTTCAAGTTCCTTAATTTTAGGTGTTGCACAGTACAGACGTACAGATTGTATGTTTACCTATATGTAGAATATCATCATATATTATTCACGTGTCATTAAATAAATAGAACATATATACAACTAACACAATTATAATAATTCTATTATATATATATTACAAAGCTTTTAATAGACATTATAGACGAATAGGAGAAGTATTGATTTTGAGTATATAACATGACAACTCTCTATATTTCTCGAACATGATAACGTTAATGAAAGAAAATTTAAATATTGGTGTCGTAAGATCGAACTTTACTTTACTGACTCTATTACTTTACAGATATTCAATCTAGTTAAAACATAACATACATACTAAACGAATGAAATATTCCGAATCTTATACTCTGAATACATTTATATTCACTGATTTCTTAAAATTCAAGATATTTTGATTATGTAATGCTCAAATTGAAGTACAATGTAGGAATTACCAGAGTTTATGAAAACATGGAAAAAGGCAGTGTTTACCTGTGGTACATGCGTAATGATATTTTGTCTATTACAGTGAAAAAATCGTTCATTTAATTGAAGTTGTGTAATGGCACTACGTAAGCACGTTTGTCTAATCGAATTTCCAAATGTACCGGTATTTCTCATTAAAAGACGAACTCTTGCGAGAGACGCCATTTTCTCTGCAATGAAAAATCTCCCAAGAAGACGTAGCTTATTCCCGTACCCCAACTTCTACCGTATCGTAATTTTTACTACCACGGTTGGTTATTACTTTACATGAATTAGAAATTGTAGGCGACATCTACCTGCAATATATTTACTGCAAAGTAAAAATTATCTTTCTAAAATTTCGTCAAATACTGTTAAATCTCTATAAATGTACACATACATAATACGTTAACAATTATTATTGTAAAAAATGATATTAACTTAATAATTACATAATTATTTATTTATAAATTTTGATATAGTGATTTACATGTCGCAATAATATTATTTATAATCATATTTTATTCAATTTGTATAATATATAAGAAATGTTAAAATGTTTCTCAGAAGATAAGAAATTTTTTGTAAAAAAAGAATATTGAATACTTAGTAACATTTCAGATTGAGAATATGGCGAAATTGCAGGAATCGACGCAACTGACAACGACCGACTCGTAGTGGAGTTCATGTTAGTATTTATCTTTGGCAAGTATTTTTTTCTGCTGACCAGACGACGAATTTGCTAGTGTCTTGGATAAAGTGTGCTTGAATTCGTATCGTTAGTGCCATATGTGCTGGAAGAACAGTGGTCAATATGTGGGTGAAGCCACAAGAAGTTCTACTGGCAAATGCTCTTTGGTAAATTGATACGTGTATACGATGTTCAATGTTCTGTTACAATTACTGTTTACATCGTACGTCAAAGACAGCTGACAGACGTATACTCAAGGATTTAAGTAATTTTTGAGCATTTATTTATTTGCCAGAGTTCTACGAGCTTATGTATATGCTAGTCTAAACAGAAAAATAATTATCTTTTTTTAATTGATTTGTCATTTTTGTATTTAACATAATATTATTTGCTTACATATCATAAATATATTTGACGGTATTAAACGTTATGTGTCCGTTAGATCTTGTTAGTTAGAGTTACTATCGTTAGAACCGTAAATCATCGCTAGATGTATTTTCTTACGTTATATATCATGCAGTGTAGGAGTATAAATTATAATACATTATATGTGGGAGGGTGTATATGGTTTATTATCGATAACAGACATCCGCTCTATTGGAATCATTTCGTCAATTATTATCTATGACATTGATTCATTCTCATTCGGTGATATTTATGAATAAAATATAAATGAAAAAAGGTGAAAGATACCACTGATATTTACAAAAATGTAAATATAAAATTATGTAAAGTTGTTGCCTTTTTTTTGTAATATTATGGTTTGCACAATAAAATTGTAGTCTTTACTACTGAAGTTTATTTGTCATATCTTTATTGTATTTTTTATGACTCGTTTCTACTTTAAAGGATTTATGTACCATATAATTGAGCTTATAACACTTCACTCTTATGTATTTTAAAAATACTTTGACATTACACCTAGCTTTTTTATTATGTTTTTTGAAATAAACAGAATTTATCTCATGTGTTAGAGTGATTTTCAAACAGGAATGTTGTCTTTGAATTTTGTTGTCTTTGTCATGCAGGGTAACAGAACAAGCAACTGTATATTTTGTTTTACAACGCCGTAAAGGACATGGAAAGACAAAAGGCCTTACTTCTATATTGGTAGGGACATTGGATAGCGTTTTTGACACTAAACCTCCACCATTTAGGATATTACATCAAACGCCATCATCAGAAGTTTATTGGGGTAAAATATTTCAATATAAATTAATAAGATAAAATACTTATATTTTATATAGTTTCTTCATATCATATTGGTATAAGAAATTGTTATTATAGATAAAAATCTTTTAAAAATAATTTTTTTAACTTATAGCAGTTGCATGTTCCTTGACACATGAAGAAATTTTACAAGATTGGGAATGGCTTCACTCGAACTTGATGGATACATTAACATCATTTGATACTGAAGAAGAAATAACTGAATTTGTTTGTTGTAAAATACAATCTATTATTGCAAATAATATACCAGACTGTCAATTTGCTGACGGTAAGTTATTATGAGAAATTGATCAAAAAACAAAATTTTTGTATAGTATTATTGAAGTCTATGTTATCCACAGAAGAAGATCCAGAATCATTTAAAACTGTATCTTTTAAATTTCATCAACTTTTCAATATACCAAAAGAAGATAAATTGGTCAATTATTATTCATGCAGGTACTTGTATAATTAACTTAAAAGTATATAAAATTTCAGTAAAATTTATAAAACCTCATAACGTTGTATCTTTTTAGTTACTGGAAATCTCGTTTGCCTAGACAGGGGTGGTTATATTTATCAATAAATCATATGTGTTTTTATGCCTATATATTGGCAAGAGAAACAAAATTAATTATAAGATGGGCAGACATTACTGAATTAAGCAAAACTAATTCCATCTTATTTCCAGATAGTATACGTGTTGTAACTAGAGACAATAAAGAGGTAAATAAAATATTGTGATTGTTTATTATTTATATTATTACATTATCTGTAGCATTCAATATTTTATTTCATTTGCAGCATTATTTTTCAATGTTTCTTCATAAATCAGATACATATTCGTTAATGGAGCAGCTTACAAATATTGCTATGAAAAGGTAACATTATTTATATACAATAGATAAGAGTGTAAGAATATAGATAGAAAATGTGCTCCATAAATTAATGTTATTTTATTCTTGCTAGGCTTATAGATGAAAAAAGTGGCTTTAACGAAGATAGAGAATTATTAAATAAACTGAGGTATTTGAAGTCATTTACAGGTTTCTGAATAAAATTTGTGTACATTGATTATAATGATAATTATATTTTCAGCAAAAACGTACCTAAAAAACCATCCTTTTTAAAACGAGATCTTGATGCAAGAGCACATTCTGAAGCCTACAGATTACAATTCAGACTACCAGGAAATGAAAAATTAGATGGTAGTATTGATGCAACATTATGGACACCATACAATAAAAGATATGTTTGGGGAAAAATATTTCTTTCCCAGAATTATCTTTGTTTTGAAAGCAGAGTAAATATATTGATTATTTTAAATAAATATAAATATATATAAATTTTATGTCTAATGACGTAATTCAATATCCATTTCATTGTAGGTAAGAGGATTAGTAAGTTTAGTTATACCTTTAAGAGAAGTAAGGCTTATTGAACCAGCTGAAAATCAGTCAACCAGTACAGGAATAGACAAATCTATTCTAGTAACAACTGCTCGATCGTCGTTTTTATTTGCTCAGATTCACGATCGAGATTTTGTTGTTCAGAAAATATCTGAATTATTAGCAAAATCTAAACTATCAAATTTGTAAGTTTCCACTTAATATTTTTAGTTTTGATCATACAATTTAATATGTAATATGTCTATATAGTAATTAATATATTTTCAAATAGGAGCGTCGATCACGCATTTTTTCATAATAGTTTACATAGTAATAGCAACAATGAGGAAACTAAAACCGCTAATGACTGGAAACCACAACCACCATTAATGACTCTGTTTAAAGCTCCATTAAGCAATGAAGCGACGCTAAAACAAGAAGCTAAAGAAAAACAATGGGAACTCCATTTTGCAGAGTATGGTAGAGGTATTACAATGTACAGAACAACAGAAACAGCAAAACTTATAATTCAGGGTATACCACAGTCTCTTAGAGGAGAAGTTTGGCTTACTTTTTCGGGTAATGCAGTCAATATAATCATTACCATATAATTGAATGGTATAACATAGCTCCAATTTATTTCTAGGTGCGTTAAACGAAATGGTAATGAATCCAGGACTTTATAAATCGTTAGTTGACCAATCATTGGGTAAGTCTTGTCAAGCAAATGAAGAAATAGAACGAGATTTGCACCGTTCTTTACCCGAGCATCCAGCATTTCAATCTGACACTGGTATCAGTGCTTTAAGAAGAGTTCTTTCTGCATACGCTTGGAAAAATCCACAAATCGGTAAAAATATTATTCGTGAAATTTGTCATTATAAAGTTTTCAAAAATTATTTATTCTTAATTGTCTTAAAACAGGCTATTGTCAGGCCATGAATATAGTGGCTTCAGTTCTATTGATCTATTGTTCAGAAGAATCTGCTTTCTGGCAGTTATGTAATGTATGTGAATCGTTATTGCCTGATTATTATGACAGAAGAGTAGTCGGTGCTCTTGTTGACCAAGGTCTTTTAGAAGAGTTAGCTGCTGAACATTTACCAACTTTACATGCTAGATTGCAGGAACTTGGTCTCATTAAAGTTATATCACTTTCATGGTTCTTAACCATATTTTTAAGTGTTATGCCAACTAGTAGCGCAGTAAATATAATGGATTGCTTTTTCTATGATGGAGCGAAAGTAATTTTCCAGGTACAACATATTTTATGTACATATATTTTGTTTTTAGCTCCTTAATTATTTTTTATTAGTGAAGATATTGAATTTTATTGATATCCTTTCTAATGAATACAGAATAAAATACATACAGAGGAAATTTGAAGTAAACAGGTCTTTCTTCCTGTGTCAGATAGCATTGACAGTACTGGAGTGGAATCAGGATAAATTGTTAAATTGCTGTGACGATGGTGAAGCAATGCAGTTATTAACAGATTACCTTGGGGGTGTATTCAATGATGAAGGACTTATACTTCCTAGACCAGTTGATAGTGCTACTCCTAATAGAGTAAAAACGCTTTTATGCATTAGTTATATTTACGGAGATTCATGATTTTATTTGTGTTTATTATTTTAGAGTATATCTGTTCAGACTTTAATATATGAAGCATATTCAAGATATGGATCTTTGACTATTGGTGGAATAGAAAGACTTCGTTTAAAACACAGGCTTAGGGTAGTTCAAAGTTTGGAAGATGGAATTGAGAAAAATGTAATTAGAAGTGTTGTTGTTGACAAATATATGACAATGGAAGAACTGCAGGTATTAATATATTTAAGAAAGTATACATTCAAAATACACAGATGCTTAAAAAACAATGGTATCACTATCTAGGATTTGTTAAGTTTAGTAAGAGAAGAATTAATGAGCCAACGAAAATCTGAACCTGATCGTTATGATCCAACGCAGCCACCTTATGAGGCATATAAAGTAGATTTTGAACTATTTAGGATATTATTTGGTGGCTTGTCTCCATGGGGAAAATGTAGTCAAGCTGAATCTCTTGCCGCCCGATTATTTCGTGTAAGTTAATCGAATTTTACAAAATAATTTTCTACTTTTAAGTGTAGCTATTTATAACAAAAAAGAAAATTATGAAAAATAATAGATAATATTAGAGAATTAACATCCATGTGTATGTTAGTTTTATTGAATAAGATCAAGCAAATACAGAAAATGTTCATAAGTAGTATTGTATATCAGTTAATGGATCGTAATCGTGATGGACTACTGAACTTTCGGGAATTAGTACAAGCGATTGGTATGACCGCAACTGCAGATTTAACACAAAGATTAAAACTTTTATATACTCTACACTTACCACCATTACTTACACCTGTTGATTTCGAATCGCCAACGCATTCTGGTAAATATTATTTTATAATTAAAAGCATTATAATAAGAAACTCTTTATTGTTACTTTAGACAAGTTAAACATATCAATATTAGATGGTGCTGAAGTAGCAGCAGAAGCTACAGATTTTTTTGACAGTATGGAACAAAGCGTTGCTTCTTTAGAAATGCCAGTTAGTTTAGCGGAAGAACCGAGTATCGGTACTTTATCTCGATCGACAAGTTTGACCAGCCAGGGAGATCAATCATGGGAAGTTCAAAGCATGGGAAGTTTACGCTCCATGATAGCATCCAAAGACAGCCCACTGGATCTAAAAACTGTGCCAAAAATGTCACAAAGACATTTCATTGCATTATGGAAAACTCTTTATGACATGTTCCCTGCACAACCAGAAGAACAAGAAACTTACCATTGTATAGCTTCAATAGGTAAATTATACACATATCAAAGTACTATTACTGCTTGAATCCATATTAAATAAAAAACATTTTTTTTACATACAGGTACACTTTTACTCCAATTAGGCGATGTTGGTAAAAAGTTTTACGTCGGTCGAGATGAGTCTGAAGACAGTTTACTTTTGGCAGCTATTGCTGTTCAACAAACACCTTCAGCTGTAGAACGGGTAACATACTATTTATATTAAGTAAGTAATCTTAGAATATATTATAAATTGTACATAAAACATGATTTTTAGTCACATGATCGCAATGGAAATCCGTCAAATGTAGTTGC
The DNA here is from genome assembly GCF_000188095.3 of Bombus impatiens. Classification (NCBI taxonomy): domain Eukaryota; kingdom Metazoa; phylum Arthropoda; class Insecta; order Hymenoptera; family Apidae; genus Bombus; species Bombus impatiens. The sequence continues at coordinate 142,588 of NT_176740.1, read as the reverse complement.
ATCTACTGGTCCAGATTGGTCAATAAGTGTCGAACAGTTCTTGGCATCTGCCTTAACAGGTCAAGCTATAGTTGATTTTTTTAGTAAAAGAGCAGATCTTTCAGAATCGATTACAACTTTAAAAAATCGTAGGTTTAATCGCGTTCATTCCTTATCAGATACTCCTGTGTTAAATGTTTGATACGCAGGTTTAACTGTTTGTGAGAATAGTGTAAGATATATGTAAAATTTATAAAGTCATAGATTGCCTTGAATAATTGACCAGTAATTTCGTTTCCTAAGGAAATTTCTATATTCATTGCAATTAGATAAATAAATCTTAGTTAAAAGATAGGTTTGTAATGTGCAAAATACATTTTTGTAAGAAAATAGTAGTTAACATGTTTCAATGCAGTAATTCAAGTAGCATCTAAATTTTACTTGGTATTACTCTTATATCTTTTATTGGTTCCGAAATTACAGATATAAAAAACGTTTAATCCTTTATATTTTTAATATTATTGCTTTTTCTTTCTTTAGTAAGCAATATTATGTACTAATTTACTTTAAAGATAAAATTTTACTGCAAATGTAATTAAAAATTAATTATTCTTTCAAAAATATTAATCTTTAAATATATATAAATCTATTGGCCTAATCATACAATATAATAATCATACTGATCAAAATCGAAAGATGGTATCAATAGAATATACTCAGGGTAATATTTCTGACATGTTAGTTCCAAATCAGTTCCATCACATTTTAACAATATTCATGCTTGAAGATAAAGTTCCCGATAAATGATACTAGTATAATATAACAGAAATATTTTTTAGAATTAAAGTGTATTGAATACTTACAAGTTTCCATATTTTCCCAATTATGATACGAGGGATATATGCACAAAATCATGAAATATTTTTACTCATTTAATAGATGTACTGTTTAATCTCGCAAATATATTAAAAATTTCAAAACATTAAAAACAATGAAAAAAGTATTGTACACTAATTTTTGATTACCAACAATTACAATAATAATTAGTGTGTGATAAATTGATATTTTAAAACAATATGGTAATCGATCAAGACTATACTTATACTATATACGTCCTCAAAACAATATTAGATAAATCTTCGAAATATTTAAGAATTTATACTATCTCTTATTATTCAAGGCGTTACATGCATAATACAAAGTTTAGAACGGATACATATTTTAAAACATTTGTAAATGTTTTTGTTAAATACAGTTAAATATTAATATTTGAAATCATACTTTTTTGACATATGTAACTATATTTTTTAAAATGATTTTTATTTTTATATAATCATTGCATACATAATTTTTTAAATGGAACTAGCGAAAAAAGTTATTCCATCGTAACAAGCATGAAATATCTAAAAATTTATCTTTCTGTATCATATATATGTATATAATGATCCATTATTTCATATGTAAAACTCCATGTACAAATTATATAATAAATGATATATATAATAGAACTTTTATAAAATTATATGTACAATTTAAGTTAGTAGTTTGATTAAGTAATACACATTGTATTAGTTTTTTTTTATATTTTTATTGAAAGAATACAATAATTATCATAGATTAAAAATTTTTTGGTAATATACCATCATTTTTTGCAAGTCGTACCAAACAATCATCAGATTCACCCTGAAAAAATTAAGAAAGCAGCTATTTTAAAAAAATGATAATTTCTACCAGTAATTACTACAACAGTAAATAACGTACCATACGACGAATAGCGCCACAAATTGCATACATCTTTTGAGAGTCAGTCATGCGTCCAGTTTCAGGATCAACATCAGCAATACTTAATTGAATAGATGCATGATCCTTGGCATGAATGATACGATTACTCGATGAGCTATAAAATACAATTTATGTAAGATTTATAGCCGATTTAACGTTAATTTATAGCTATATTTGCACTTTTTATTTAAAGAAGGGCATTGTTATATTATTAAAAACAGCAATCCACGTGTATCACATACCATTTTCTTGGTATGTACAAGTCAACAAGTACTCCGTTGTCGTTCTCCATTTTTATATCTGTAACAGAGTTTAAAATATATAATATACACTATATCTTGTACAGAATTATAACACTAGGAGCTTTTAAATTAAGATATACTCTTACTTTTGATTGCTAAATGTGCAAAGTAAAATGGCTCCGTACGCAAAAGAACTTTTCCGACAACAGTACGTATATATGTCAGAAACTAAAATCACGGTTACCAACATTGACAATAAGTCTCTATGTATTTCTAGAAATTCATATCATCAATAATAAATCTGGAAAGATTCGACAGTTGTCAGATGAGTGGAAAGAAATAAAGGGATATACAATTAAATGCAAATTAGATGTTATTCCTACAGAAGCAGAAGATTGGGATTCTGCAATTTGTAAAAGATTCGAAAGTTTAGTAAGAGTTGATGCGCCTGTGGAAGCCATTGTAATAGCAAATAGTGTTTCAAAACAAGTAGACTTGTTGGTAAAAGCGAAATGTTCAGTGAAATGTTAGTCGAAGATCATTATTTTGAAAATAGTGATACAGAAGAAGAATTAATAGATGAAATAATGGACCTTAAATTGGATCCCTATCCTGTTTTTGTATCTCACATTAACTCTCCAAATGAGTTTTGGGTTCAAGAACAAAAAACTATTGGTAATTTAGATATTATGAATGATAGATTTCTTTTTGCACATTTGTTTCCCAAAGTACATGAAATTAAAGAAAATTTATTGTGTGTTGCTAAATATCCTGAGGATGAATGTTGATATAGGGCGTGTGTTGTATCACACAGTGATAGTGTTATACAAGTTATACATATAGATTATGGAAATTCAACTACCGCAACCGAAATACGTGCTCTATCGTTAGAGCTTGTAGATGAACCTCCTCTAGCAAGAAAATGTCGTTTAATTATGCCAGAAGGGATTACGAAATGGTCAGAAAAAGCTTGTGAGGAATTTGTAAGATTAGCAGATGAAGGAGCAGTTCTATTTTTGTTAGATGTAATTGACGAAGGTAAAACATTATTGGTAAAATTAACAATAGAAGGTAAAAATGTAACAGATATACTTCTGTGAATCATAGAGAAACGATCATAGAGAAACGATTATCTCCCTTGGGTGAAGAAAATTCACCAAATGTATTTGTTAGTTGCATCAATTCACTTAATGAATTCTGGATTCAAGCAGAAAGCAACACTACAGACTTAAATATAACGTTAGAGAAATTACAAGCAGCACCTAGTTTCCTTCCATTAAGTATATTTGACATTGGTACTATTTGTGCTGCAAAGTATTTAGAAAATGGTCAGTGGCACAGGCCAAAAATTCTTTCACATTCTGAAGAAGGTACTGAAGTTCTGTGTATAGATTATGGCAACATAACGATTACAAACGAAACACGAACTTTACCCTTTATAAATATCCCTCCTTTATCGAAATGTTGTGCTATGAAAAAACCAAACAGTATAAATTCTTGGCCTTTAGATGCTTGCAAAATATTTGAAGAACTTGCTGCAGGTGGAAAAACAATGTTTCAGTTTGAGATTCTTGATGATATCAGTAATCTTCTTTCTGTTAAATTAAGTTTTAATGGGAAAAATGTTGCTGATATTTTAGTACCATTATATTTCTAGAAATTCAAATATATTTCTAATATATCCATATGAATACATATTAATCTGATATTAATTTTACAGTTTTTATGAATATAAACATAATATTTGTAAACAATATAAACATTTAATCGATTATATAATGTAATTAATATAATAAAGTAACATATGAAATGACTCGTAATATTTGTTTACAAAGCAATAAAAGAATAAAATATTTTTTAAAAATAGCAATATTTATAATGAGGAAAATTAAATATATAATGGGATATATCTATATTCAAATTAAAAATAAAAACGAGCAAAAAAAATTGCGCGTGACAAGTATCGCCGCCAAGCGGACATCGAAGGAAATATTCCTTGTCTATATTACTGTCGTACAGTTCCATCGGGCATTCGGTGACTTGAAGTCATCCGGTAAATTATGATCCTTTTATGATGTGCCTTTGTATTTCGTAAACACGGTGAGGTGTGTTAATGTTCTGTTGCGCGTGTTTAAACAGACTGTGATACGAAAGTGTGTCCGATGTTAAAACATGTACCGTTTATTATATACATATTACAATTAAAGATAACACACGATATCTAGCCGAAAGTATGCTCGATGCACTGCGATGCAATTACAACATCTACGTTAAGTGCGCTTATACTTTTTCTCATAATAACAACAAAACGTTAATCGCGTCAGTTCCAGCTACACGTGTTCATCGAACATGTCTATGAAGGTGAGCTTTTTTCTGTTAAAATTCAATTATATTTCACTCATTACCCAATGTATGCATTTTACTATATCTATATGTTTTGAATGAAACATTGCATGCCACGTTTTCGAATGCAATTCGAAATAAACAGAAATTACTATTTTAATGTAATTTCGAAGATACTGTATGATACAGCTATTAAATCGCACGTATACAATTTTTTTATACTCGAAGAAGCAACTTTGGATAATCGAGCAAAAAGTTTAGGCTTGAAATATTGTTTCTAGAATTTTAAATTGAAATCATCGTTTCAGAGAAAGATAATATGTACATTCTCCGAGGAAAACGTAATTAATTTTTTATGCTCACCATTTACATATTCATGAAAATTATCACGTACCATTAAAATATATATGTTTCATAAAAAAAAGTTTAATAAAAAATGACTTTGCTCGTGATCCTTTACGTGGCATGTATGCGCTTAAGAACATAAAACTAGATGAGATCAGATGAAATTTATGGCGGACTGATGTCACTTCTTAGCTGTGCAATAAGTTGCTAACACCTTGTCCTGTTTATTCTACGAACGAGTAAACACCGATTATGGGTTTTACAATATTTGAATATAACACGCGTATGAATAAATAATTTGAAATAGTCACGATCATAGATTGTAGCGATCGATTAAGACCACGGGAAATCTTTTTATGCATTGATTGTCGCGCTTAACACTGGATGACCTAGAAACATAAGTTAGTGATGCTAAACAACGTAACATTGCAATTTGATAAACTTACATGATTTATCCATCGCATAAAGAAATTATTTACGTAGAACTTGTTTTGTACAACTGCCTTTTAAATGATATATAATACGCGCTCTTTTTCAGAATGTTTTTAGTACCTCTTGAGAGCAGAATTTGTTTGCTCGATATTTGCTTGCCAACTCTGTCTGTCGATTTACATTTTAATTATGATCACGTTTCGTGATTTCATGGCGCACATGACGGATAAGCATTCTGTTTCGATTAATTCCGTTAATAGGTGCTCTCGCTGAGACCAACATTCGAAAGGTGTGTATGTATGCGTTCTAAAAATATTAAAAAGTTTCACGTGAAAACCAGAGAGAGAAATTGTGAAACACAGAGCATAGCTTGGTAAGATGCGATTTCAGTTACAGTCGAACAAGTTTAGTTCATCTAGCGTCCCTAATTATGATTGCTTAATCGATACGTGGTTGACAGGAGACCATAAAAAAAATATTCTTTTGGTAGAAGTAGTCGTGGAAACGAAACGAAATAGAATTAGGAACAATATCAGAAAAAGTGACCGGTGTTGTATAGAATAAAATTTGCTCCAATTTTAAAACGATCTTTATTTCTTTCTCTGTTTATAGAAAGAATCACCTTGGGACGTAGAATTACATTTGGCAGCGGCACGTGGCGATGCGAAGCGTCTTCGAGTTCTCCTCGATTCTGGTCGCGTCCATGTCGATTGCAAAGATAAGGTAAATCAAGACCATCTTACGCAACTGAAGTAATATTATTAAGAAAATTTTACAGATCGCAGGTAATAATTATCAGCAAGTCAGAATATCTTTGCATAACATTAACGAGCTTGGTAATAACACAAATTAAGTCTTACCAGCAAATCCTACAAATTCTAAGTTATCTGTATTATCTTATTACACGAAGGATTATAAAATTGTAAAAGAAGAAAACTATAATCCATTAATTTGTAATTTGTCAATTTGCTAATATTATTATATAATGAGTTTATTGCGCAAGAGAGGAAAGCTATATTCGTTCTCATTGACGTATCTACGAAATCATCGACATCGAACCAATAGACACCATAGGAAATCAGTTACCGGGAGACGATCTGTCGTTTCATTATGCAAATAACTACGCATCGTTGAAAGGGCGAATTCAAATAACGTTATTCCTAGTTTGAAAAGTGGCTTATTGGATTACGCACGGATATTCGTTCCACTTTGGCAGACGATCAAATTTAACCCGCTATATTCGGGGGAATTTGGAATTTGATCAAGAGAAGTAACAGTTTTAACGTTAACCTTCTTTTAAATGTCATGGCGTCGTTTCCGTTTGCCCACCATCATTTAAAGGATATCTTAAGTCATTTTTCTTTACTAATTTGCAGACGATCGGTTAAATTAATCGCGTCATTAAGGATCGGCATTCTCGATTGGTCGTTACATCAATTGAGGAACCTTACTAACAATCGCCGCGTTATTGCACTAAATTACTGATGCAGCGACGACGCGTGATTCGACACACCGGAAATATATAAAAGAAGTGCAGAAAGTAGAGACAGTTTGAAACAAGCGTAAGATACTGAAGGAGTTACACGACAGATTTACGACGCTTAATTGCCTGTTTAATGATACTGGTTTGTAAGAGTAATCACGATACTTGCTCCGTTCAAATCAATTAGAAAGCAATGCAGGGGAGTCCTCATTATGGAGATCATATCGAGGTGCACGCGACTGCGCACAGATGAATTTATAGCCACTTGAATTAAGTTTGTTCAAGTTTTGTGATATAAATTTGATTAAAAATGAAAGGATAGAAAACATTAAATATTTCAGTATTGGTTTATTATTAGTATTAGGATTAAACTGTGGATCTTTATGCAAATTCATATTCTTACAGATAGGTACACGTAAAGAATTTCAACTCGAATGAAAGAATGTTTTATTTTCTAAATGTATGTACTTTACGATTTGTCATAAATGCACAGACATCCGCAATCTAATTACGATTGTTACTGACAGATCATTAACCAGGTAATTTGTTTTCAGGATGGAACGACTCCTTTAATATTGGCCGCCGCCGGAGGCCACATCGAAGCGGTCACCGAATTGCTGCAACAAGGGGCGGATCCTAATGCCAGACGGCTGGTAAGTCCTGAGTACACGTAGCCGGCCCATGAATGAACTAAGAATGAATGAAACCCGCTGAACGTGTACGTCCTGGCAACCCCGTTACCCACTGAATGGAAATACTCTTTGCGACCACAGAAAGTTATAGTTTCAGTTGATCTCTTCGACCCTTTTGTGATCTAGTAGCCGAGTGAATCTTTTTCCTAAACTTTTAGATTTCTTAATAAATTAGGAGAAATTATTACAAGTCGTTTCGTTAAAGTATTCTGGGGAGAATTTTAATAATTGGAAATTAGAAAAAGACAATTATTGTCTTCGCGCTCTATAAATATTAGGGTACTGCATAAATTCTGTCCGCCTCGACAGATGGCGTATAATAGATAAATCATATAAATATAAATCAGAAGATTTTGATAAAAGCGGTATCCACATAGGTGGATGTTGTAAATTAAATTTATCTCTGATTCTGGCAGACAGAACTTACGAAGCAATCTAATAGAACAATATTTACGATGTATACCGTGATATTGGAGCTTGAGCAAAGTATGAGCGCAAAGTGCAAACACGATTACTCCTGAAAAACCAATTTCACGGCATCTCATCAGCGTGAAAATTTGAAATCTAAAATTTACAATATGTATTCCGCAATTTAATTTCATTTCCGTCGAAGTAACTAGCTTTGATACTGTTTCTATTTTTATCTTAATTCCTATCATACGATGATACCGTGCTCTACTCGTATCCGATAATAAAACAAATTTTTACAAATCACGTTACATTCTCGATAATTATAATCTTGGTTTAGAAGGAGAAACAAGTGTGTAACCTTCCTACAGTCTCTACTTTTTCGAAAATAGAAACGAAAGAAGACGCGATCTTCTCTGGTCTACTCACACAGAGCTTGGAAAGTCTGTGCGACATAAAAAGCTCGTCGCTTGTAACTTGTAACACGAGGCACCAGGAAGCGGTCGAGTGGCCTTTTTTAAGTGGCTCGCGACGATTTATCGCTGAGCCCACGTATACTCTCGGTGCAATCGAGGATCACGGTATTGTATGCAAATCCAATGGAACACAGGGCACTGTCGCGATTTTCGGCCACGGAATGTCCGCTTAACATTCAATTAGAAGAAATACTTAAACGCGTGATTCATTAACTAAATCATCGATAATTTAGGCAAGCTACCTGTCGTCATTGCGATTATTAGTTTATTTATTATCTTCTTTCTTTGGTAATGTATAAACGAATTTGGTTGTAGAAACGGCTTCGTTTAAAAGAAATTATTAAAAAATATGTACCTACGTAATAGTAACAATGGCTACAGATGAACACGATTAAAAAGATGAAACCTAAGCAGTGACTTATTTCATCCGTTAACATGTATTTTTTATGTGCATTTTTGCATCCCAATATTTTCCATAAATGCATAAACACTCGCAGTGTAACGATGACTCTCAAAACTTTCTTTCTCCTTGATGATTCTCGTACGAATCTCTCGACTCTTCCACGTGCATTCTCCGAATCTTTCCTCGCTCCCTACCGATACTTTAATATAAACGTTTATTCGATTGTCAAAATTATTTATCATCCGTACGAATTCTCACATTTCTTACAATTCAAACAATATCCGTCTGTCCTTCCTTTCTTTAGGTGTAAAAACATCGACGTGTAAATACGTGACTCGAGATGTAGCCTCGAAAAAAGGAAAAAGAGGTCGAAAAAGCCTTTTTTGGTATTCGAGACCAAGCGACGATGTTGTATAGGATGAATTACGCAAACGCGCGTTATGTGAGCTAAACGCGTGTTGACCCGTTACACAAACGATGTCACGTAGTTTCACTTCCAGAATTTATTTTTATTGACACCTACTCTAGTAGCTTTCTTTGCTTAGTCAGTAGCCTAAAACTAGACTCGGTTGCCATTGATATTTATTTCCAACGGTTTATCGGTGATCTCTCGATGAATTCTTGATCGGTTTTAATTATCGAGAGAGAGAGGAGAGTCAACCGAGGAAAAGTAGATGCTTGAATATAAATGCGGGAGAGGCGCAATTAATCGCGAGTCGTTCTGGTTATTTCTGCGAGTCAGCGATCTTAAGTCGCTCGATTATTTGGCCGATAGGCGAGTTTCTAATTCATATTAGAGATTGGAAAAGCCTTCTCCCGAATCGAACAAACAGCGTGACTATTTCGTTTTCCATATTAGAAAATAGGGTTATCTCTGATTTTTTAATTAAGCATTGTGATTCGTGACGAGCACGTTCCTCTTAACCATGCTGACGTGTTTCAAAGCATATAACAAACGTGTGGTGACATATAGATGACTACTAAACTAAAATCTAACTCGATCAAGATTGATTTCTCTTTATTATTAATTTTCAATTTCGATTATAGAAATTTTGTAGTTAAAGGACGAACGGTTTAAAGATTATTTGTTTAATCGAAGCAGATATGCAATAACGCAAAAAATCAGCAAAAGTGAACGTTGAAAACTATGTACAACAAAGGAAACCGATAGCATCGAAAGCTCAAACGCGAATTCATTAACGTCGGTCAATTAACCATAGCTCGTTCTGTAGTTTCTAAAAAGCGCGACCTGAATATAACGGACGATTTTTTCCCTCGTAAATAGCTTTGCTGCTGGCGCATAAGATGCCTATATAAAATACGCCTATGTATACTTATACCGTGTATAAGCACATTCAAGGTTGCTGAAGCGAAGCATGATAGGTTGCATCGCGGGTATACGCCAATTCGCGTGTTTCTAATACATTTTAGCAGCGACGTCTGCCGTAATGTGCGACCAGCCGCGTAGAACGATTCACGTGCAGCGCGTCTAAACGCGGCTTCTGCACAAATTACCGGTATCAGCTTGAAAATCGTGCGTGGGCGTTCGTGACACACTGATCCCTTAAGTTTGGCCTCGTTCAAGAAACAGACTTTCGACCGGTTCAAACAAATCTTTTTCGTGGCTAGCAGCAAATATCTTGTTACTCGAGTATCGAGTTTCGTGCATTCTACGTTGCATCCTCTATCAATGTTTTCGTTTTCAAATGCTGGTCAAGCTGGCTTCACTAACTCGATCCAGTAGCACAACTATTTCTTTCTTAATTTAAGGTTATGTCCCACCCGTGAAGAGATTTCCGTAGTTAGATTCCCTTCTATGAAATATTATTTTTTGGCTTAATTTATGAAGGCTTAAACTTAAGAGTGCATTCCGAAACTAAAGATCTGGTATCTAACACGGTTGACTTATCGTAATCTTATCTTATTCATATATATTGGCCCAAATACCTATTATCTGAGTCACGAGTTCCTGAAACTATTACTCTCAATTTTTATCGCTTATGAAAACGAAAGATTACTAGGAAGATGAAAGAGATTGAAAGTTTTCAATTCTCAAAAATTTGTTTTTTCAGGAAGCGTTTATTTTCACACGGAAAAGATCATCGGTACATACGTTATCGATACAACAATACGTTCGTCGTTTCTTCGAGATTCCCGAACAACCGATCTGACGGAAATTTTTCAAACTTCGCCGGCGCTTCATAAGAATTTCAAATAAGCTATCAAGCTCGTAGCACGCGAAAGCGTGTTGTATCGCATAAATACGGCAAGCGCGATAAAGTAGTGTGCGTTGGAAAGCAAATTGCGCGCAGGAAGTAATAAGTCCATTATAAATCGGCGATGCCCATCATCCGTCCGAGCATCCTCTCCGTTTTGAGCGGCACGCATTCATTGATACGATCATCATCTACCGGAGACCAGGGTGCAATACGCGCCGCAGGTACCATGCACCATTTGCCACTAATTACCGCGTTCGCCCGCGGTAGATTCAACAAATTAATTAAACTACAGGGCAAAGGAGGTTTAAACTGGTATCAAAAATAACTTTGACCTTTTATCTCGTCCTACTTTACGCCCGTTACTTGCACCGCAGGATTTCTACATCTGTATTTGTACTTGCAGATTCTTCTTTACGAAATCAGCGCCAGATAGCTGTTTGATAAGCGTATTTCTCGGGAATCGTTGGTAGCGCCGAATTACCTTCAAGTTTCATCCTTGCTAAAGATTAATTTCTACCAAATAAACCTGGAGTTCTTGATTTTGAAAATTATTTGAACATTTATCATCAGCAGAATTCTCTTACACGATGGGTTGTCGATATTTGCGAATTTACAAGTAACAACATTTATACAATTTTCATGTACGATTTCGGTTCTGTTATTACCGAGTATCGGTGTTGATAACTCGTAAAATTTCACTAACAATATTAATTCAATCGTGCGCGAGAGGTCAGATTAGTATGACTGTAGTATTTAATCACAAGTCGTTAAGAACTGGAATAGTATATCATTCCCAAGATCCTCGACTATGACGTACGTACGCGTGATCGAATGCAGGTTGAGTGGAGTAAAAAATATTCAACCACGACGGCGACTGTTACCGTGACTAGAGACAGGTTGATCGTCGTTATAGAATTTCTGCGGTTTGTAATGGATAGGTATTATGTCTCTTGGATTGATATGCTCGAGGAAACATTGGAACTTCGTAAAACGCGTGCAAGTGTGCACCTAGAACACTGTGGTAATTTCTCTACATAGAACCATAAACGAAATACATGTATGTACATGCAACGAAAAAGGGGAACGTAGCCTAATTCGGACGACAAATCGATCGAGATACCTAGTTTTTTCGGCAGCGATTATCGATACTTTAAGGCAATGAAACAACGTCAGTGAAAGTGCATATACATATAGCTGACATTTGAACAGGTTCGGTTTGCATCGGTCTGAACACATGCTGTTCCTTTCGTGGATATTCGAAACGCACACCAGTACTTTCTCTCCTTTACCAATGGATAGATATTCGATTCGAAATCGCTCTCTTTTTATTCGGTTATTCGGATCCGGCATTTATCCTCTAATTGTTCTCTTTGTAAATCATCAGCGGATATTGGACTGTTACGTTACAATGATAGAAATATTCTATTACGATCAGAATAGAGTTCAATCGATAGTACATTAATTGTTCTGAAGGCATTAAATAAACAGTCAGGTATCAATTCTTCATAAACGCAGGAAGGACATATCTGGCGTATTATAATAGGTACTGTGTCGCGGCAAAGGCGACAGGATGTCGCTCTCGCTGTCAATTATCCGCAGGTATCACCATCACAGAACGAGCTGACGATAGTAATAATAAATTCGGTCTGAATATATACAGGTAGAAAGGTGCGTCTCATCGGGGATAATAAAATGAAAAATTCATGGGTTATTCATGCGGAACTTGAGAAGAATGTGACATTCGAACGCCGAATGTGCTACTAATTATTCAGTTATATGTATATATATGTCTGACATTCAAAATAAATAACTGAAATTTTGCAATATTTTTTCAGGTAAAATTGGATTTTTAAACACTTTTGAAATACATTGATATTCTGGAATTTACGTAGTTATTATTATTGCCACTTTCGAAAGTGTAGAAGCGTTTCATTGTTTCTTCGACAATCTCTATTTTCAGCTTTCTCTTCGTACTCCGATAATCGATACCGATATACTTTTTTGGGAATCGTTGATCTCTTTTCTTTTTGTCAATACCCCCGAGCATTCTACAGACAGTAAAAATAGTATATTCAGTCAAGTTTTATAGACAAAGCTACGATTTTACTTTTATGAATCCTACAGTCGATTCTTATAGATATATTTAATTACAGCAGAACAAACTTTAGTATTATAACGTTGATGATATTGTAACACTTTGTACCCAAGTTATTTCTATATTTTATTCCACTCTAACGTATTCTACTCTGTTTACAGAAGTAGCAAAACAGTAATCCTAGATAGATCGTATGTCTTCTTTCCGTGCCATAAAATTCTTTTCGAAGCTTTCTGGCACTTTATATAATTGCCTCAACGTCCTACTCAAATCTTTTACACTGTATTACTCTTTATTTTTAGACGGGTACCACGGCGTTGTTCTTCGCCGCTCAAGGTGGCTACATGGACATCGCCAGCCTTTTGTTGGAGCACGGTTCCATTGTCGACTCTTGCAGCATAGTAAGTTGTACCGTAGTGAAGAGTATCGTGTAGCCAGGTGAAATGGAAACGTTCGACAATTTCTGGTTGCGATTGCAGGACGGCGGTACCCCACTTTTTGTCGCGTGCCAGTGCGGTCACCTAGATGTTGTTGAGGGACTGATTGAAAGAGGCGCCAATCCGAACGCTTACATGAAGGTGAGCTGGTTTGGTTGGACTTTTACGATAAAGAATGTCGTTTATCAAATGTAAAAGAATTATTCCTAACGTATAGTTAGCGACTATCGAATTAAAAAAAGAAAAAAGGTAACAATTTGCTTAATATTTGTAGGATGGGGCCACGGCATTATTCATTGCCGCTCAAAATGGCCACTTACGTATCCTAGAGGTTCTTCTGGAGCATGGGGCAAAAACGGACGCGGCAAGAACCGATGGTGCCACGCCTTTATGGATAGGAGCGCAAATGGGACACGATCACGTTGTGAGGAGGCTTTTGAAAGCTGGTGCGAAGGTCGATGCCACCAGACACGTAAGTCGAGAATAATCGGACAAAGAGAGGAAGCTGGAATCGACTTTTCAAAAGAATGGTTGATGTGGAGTGTTTTCTTTTGTAGGATGGCGCGACTCCGCTATTCAAGGCGGCTCACAAGGGCCATACCGCTGTTGTAGGCGAGCTACTCAAGTACCGTCCATCTCTTGGTATTCTTCCAGTAAGTACAAGTGTCTTAAACTGAAACTCAAAATTCTCGACAAATCTATAAAAATCACAGCCAATATATAATATTTAACAAAAATGACAAAAATAACTTATACATAATTATGAAAGATATATCTATGTTAGATACTGCAGGGTATAATAATTCTAATGATAATGCGTTCTGTTTGCTATAGTTCATTTAAAATTACAAAAGATAATTACTGTTTCAGAATGGTGAAAGTGCACTGCATGCAGCAGCATTAACAGGACAAATGACTGTTACAAGACAGCTGGTAGGTGCAGGAGCGGATCCTTTACTCGTGAACCAAGAAGGTATCACGCCGCTTCAATTAGCTATTAGGCATTCACAGACACAGGTGGCCAACTATCTAAAGGATAAAGTTAGAACGCGAACGGGAACGTCTTAGCAAAATACGCGTTTATCACCTACGTGCTAAAATAGAAATTAAGGTGAAAGAACGAAGAGGGAAGGATATACAGACCAGTGAAAGAGATCAGTATTTCTAAAGAAAATGTAATATATATACATATAATGTATATATATACTTTAGACATAATTTGTATACAAGATGATCAAGTGATTACATCTTTATCGTATTTCGCGTAGCGTTAAATAAGATTCAAAAATAAGCGAGATGTTGATTTATGCTACAGTCATAAGACTGTGGTTTAAAACTCCATCATTTTCTTAAAATTGTTTGTTCAGTGTGTATATATATTTGGATAAATATAAAACACATCCTGTAGTATTTAAAAATAGGTGAAATATATTTTAATGTATTCTCTTGTTGTAAATATTTTACAACGTTGAAAATTCTAAAAAACAATCATCGATGTAGACGGCATACATCCCACAGAGTTAGTTTTACGCTAAAACTATATATCTTGTTAATACTGAACTTGTGGTTACATAAACGTAATATATATATATATGTACCTTTAAATAATACAATCATTTTGTTCTAATTGAGGGTTCTATAAGACTGATTGATTTGCCTTGAAAAAGAGAGTAAAATTTGATGATTCTTTAGTACTATGTCTATTTCTTCTTGTTGATTTATTTATATATTATATTAGTGTTAACGCGGTATGCACAGAAAAAGGGAGAGAAAATATATTTCATGTTCTTAAACTATTCTCTATGGTGATATTAAGATATTTTATTTAGATGTATTATGTTATTTAGATATAATGAAATATATTTATAATTGCTTGTTTGATGTTACTTTATAATATAATAAATACATTTACTGTTTTCCCAAAGTGTTATGTTTATTTATAGCTGTTTATTGAACGAAAAGCAGAAAATGTTTAGTCTGTAAATTTAAAATAATACAGAAAATACTTTCGTTAACCACTATCCTTCCTTTATAATTACATGCTGATAAAATTACACATAAATATTAAACTTTTCTTTTTCTTCATTTAGTATCACAGAAATTCAACTTTACATTCTAACTGTATCTTTTATCAAATTGCAATTAAATATAAATCATTTTTTCGAAATATATTTTTAAGTAATAACTTTTAATAGTGTGTGATTATATTGATAGTTGACAAGTGACAATTTCTCCTTGATATAAATACAACTATTGTTTATGCAAAGAAGGAAGCATTGTAGCTTTAAAAAAGGACTATTGCTATTATTATAACATATAAAAAAGTGTATAAAAGAACAAGTCAAAGGTTTATAATTCATGTCAATGCTGTCCTTGTAGTCCAGATGCTAAGTGCCTATTTCCTATTTCATTTCAGATGCAAAGCATCTTCTAAGTAATGCAGTGTAACTGTGAAGCGAGTCGAGTCGTACAGAAAATAAAACCACTTACAAATATATTTAACTGATTTTCGTAAATTACACACAATCAATTATAAATAGTAATGTCAACGGCACGATGGATTTTATCAATTATCTCTACTGCACTGATAAGACAGATAAAAAACATATTTTATGTGTTTAATTTATGAAATTATCAGTTATACGCTGATTCTCAAACAATATCTATCATGGTCCGCGATCGAATGCCGGAGTTACGTGCCGTTAGTGTTTTACCATTCTATAAATTCAAATTTGAACTTCATCACTTACATTATGACATTACAATTTGAATACAATTACGCGTAAAGTATTATATTAATAACAAATAATATAAGTAATAAAATCTATTATAATAATATTTGTCATCGGCTTTCTAAATATTGTCTCTCACTTTAAAAAATTGATATATAATATACTGTTTCTTACCACTTTTCTTTAGTATCAAAATAGTAGTACTATGTTTGGTAAAGGATTTTTACAAGATGTACGCATACAAATGTCCCAAAATAAAAAATTAAAGGAAGTATTAGATCAAGTACGTATATGTAAATATATATGAATATTTAAGTTATCATTTAAATATCACAGATTTTTATATTAGTAGTAGATATACAAATAATATTAATATAGGTTGAGGAAGTTCGAGACTTAATTCAACTTATTGCTGCCAATACCGCTATTGTAAAGGATTTACATAATAATGTTTTATCATACACTAATAAAGGTAAGAACAAAGTACCAAATATTGTACTTAAATACTAATTAACAATTTGTATATTTCAGATATGCAAAAAGAATTGGAAAGTCGAATGTATACTATTTCACAAACGTCATTTCGTATTCAACGAAAATTAAGAGGTAGGTTTAATTTTTCCTACGTTTTTACACAGTGCATCATAAATAAAAATAAAGAAACAGAAATAACTTGTCTTACTTATCTTAATCAGACTCACTATCATCTTGAACCTGGGAAATATTTCTTTCTCTTATTTCGTGATCAAATAGTTCACTTTCATTTTGAAAGAAACTAGAAAGTCTCCTAACTTTTGAGGCACGACCTACAGTGCCATTAGATTCAAAACTAAAACATGTAGGTGTACTTGTACTAGGACCAGGTTGTGAAGGTGAACATAAAATTGAGTTTGAATATGTTGGAGAATTCAAACTATCTAAAGCCCTGATTGGTGAATTAGAGTTTAACAATTGCGAAACTGAAAGACGCTCTAATACAATTTTAGGGTGTAAATTACACATCGTTAGATCTAACTTTTTATTGGACGCACTTTGATTATTAATTTCTGATGCAAAATTTTCTTCTTCAGTAAAATTCTCATCATCAACTGTAATGTCTTCCATCTGTCTAAAATATATTAACATTAATAATCAGTAATATAAAATTAATAAGTCAGTAAGTAATATATAAGATTAAATAAATTTGAACATACTTTTTAAACTGCTCCACTTCTTTTTCCAATTCAGGATATTCGGTTACTATGTTTAATAGTTGATCCTTGTTATATTCAGAATATGTTTTAACTAGAATCTTTTTTACAACATTTTCTAATGGTGATTTTAGAGCAGATAATTTTATTCTAAGTTTTATTAATCTAGGTAATAGAACATCTAAACCATACTTCTTAATTCCTTCAATAATAATGCTAATAGCATTAGAAGTTGGAACATTTGTTTGAGCTCTACATTCTTCATCCTCTTGTTGGTCATCATCACCTTGTCTGTTAAAAGATGATGGTCGTAGACGCTCGTGACTTATTATATACAATGCATCCTTTAATACACCCGATCCTTCTTCTTTTTTAATGTCGATCAAACCAGCACAAGTTCCATCAAGTATTTGACTAGTTACTTTTACAAACAATTTCATCTTTCCTGGAGGATCTAAATGATCCAGCATGAAATCATAAATTATTCTCCGTTTCTTTTCATTTCTTCCTCCAGGAAGTGTTAAAGCTTTCTTTTCTTTCTCACACATTTTATGGTGATAAATTTTATGTTGGGATTGATAATTATTATAATGATATATGCTCTGTAGAAATTGTTGTGATATTAGTGACTTATTCTTTGTTAAAAGCCGTTCTTCTATGAGAAAAATTGTTAATTCACGTATCATATTGTCCGAATCAGACAACATTGTTAATATATGAAAAAAGAAAGGACCCTTAACTTTTATGTAATCTTCCAGAAGAAGTTGAATAAATATCACCACAATAGCCTCTCGTACTTGTGGAGTTGAATTTTTCATACTTACACACATATCTGATAAATATGGTTCCACCAAAGCAGTGAACCTAACACAAATATCAGCTAAAGCTTTTGCAGCATTTGTTTTCACAGCAATTTGAACAATCGAATCTAGATTTGTTTCTTCTCTCATTAATTTACCAAGTATTTGGACTACTTCTTTAGCAATTTCACGATCTCTTATTGCTTGCTGTCCAAGAATAACAACTGCTGAAGCTTGCAGTTCTTCTATCGGTTTTATAACTTCTGGTAGTGTTTCCCATTCTAATAACATTCCTTGCAAAATCCGTAGCGTTAACGGTGAAATTTTGCAGCTGCATAAAATTGTTGCATGTCCTAATGTAAACATAGCTTTTAAATAATTGGGTGATGCCTCTACATCTTCATTTTCAACTTTAAAAATTTTTGCAATTTCTATCTCTGAAATCTTTACTAAATTTAGCATGTTTGATTCTAACAAATTATCATTTTTATCAGGATTTAAATAATGAATTATGTTGTGTATAATATCCAAACAAATGCTAATTAATCCAAAATTAATCTTGAATTGTTGCAGGCATTTATATAGATAAATATGAAGATCTTCTAGAATCTCATAATCTAAAGACATCCAAGAACATCTTAAAACTTGCAAAACTAAACTTGTGTAAAAATTATTTTCTAGAAAAATTTGCTGATAATTTGAAAAATATTTGTCCATATTTGGTAACTTGGTATTTTCAGCCAATGCAACCAAAAAGACCCAAGCTTCTATGTTATTATTTGTTCCAATATGAGATTGTATATTTTTCATTATAGAATTAGTAATAACACCATTTTTAACCCATAAGCTACAGGCTTTTGATAAATGTCTTCTCATTTTCATATTTGCTACAGCATTTAAAATTTTCCATGGCAAATTATCTGCAATAGTATCAGTAGTTGTAGAAATACTTTGTATTCTATTTAATAATAACTCTTCTAAACAACTTAGCACCTTTTCTTGTACTTTAATTTCAATGTCAAATATTTGTGGTATAACAGTTTGTACCCATTCATTTAGGAGTTGAGAATTATCTGGAAATTGTTCTAAAAGTTGAGATAGAACTTGTACAGCAAAACGTCGCACGATTAATACCGGATCTCTACATCTGAGGCTAATTATAGGTACAATTTCATGTATCAGAAATGGAACCATTACAATCAAATTTTTTAAGATTTGCAATGTGCTTCGTCTTACCATTGCTCTTTCATCCTCTACTCTATCTGCCAGCATAGTTATTAATGCATTTGATCCTGGTAAAAAATCAGTATCCTCAGATAGAGAATTCTTTATGTCATGAAATGTAAGAAATTGTTTATTTACATCTGACTTTTTAAATATAGTTAAAAATATTTCTTTGTCCGTTTCATTGCTTGATTCTGTAAATTCAGCAATTATAGCCATGGCTTTTCCTCTTACCATACTTGAACAATCCATACATCTAGTCAATACAATTGCAAAGAATACTCTTTTTACCTTAGCTTTTAAGCAATCAGTTATATTGCAATTCACCAAAAAGGACTCAAGTAATAATTTTCCAATTATTTCTTGTGCAAATAATCTAAAAGGTATCTTTGAATGATGTGACAATAGTATTAAATCCTTAAAGGCTTCTAGTGCAATATTCTGGTTACATATTCCAAACAGTTTTAGCAACACATTAGCTTGTTTTTGTCTAGCTTCAAGTCGATCTGGACAGAACAACATTATATGTTGTATCAATGTTAAAATTGCAGTTTTGGCTTCTTTCTCATATTCATCCAATAAATTTTTTACAAAATTTATAGTATGCTCACGAATATTTGTAATAATTTTTGTTTGTGCATCCATATGACTATATAACAAACATGGTAATAGGTACTTTGCTATGATGGTTATAGTTATTTTGACTGGTCCATGTTTATCATTACATAATTCTTTCAAAGCTGCATAAGCATTTTGTGGCAATGAAACATTCAAAGCACCTGCCTTTTTATTAAAACATTGACCAATTATGTAATTATCCTCTACCTTTGTAACTTCAATTAATCCAAGAATGGTAATATCTAGTAACTGTACATGATCATTAAACCGGAATGATTTTATCATCAAAATAAAGCTGCAAATTATAATATTTAAATTTTGTATGAGAATTTCTTTTTCACTTTGTGAAAGAATAATGGTTTCATTCATTGATTGTTCAGTGATATTTAGATCATCTAAACTTATTGTTTTATTATGTTTCTTAAGAGGAGGCAATAAATGTTCAGAGCCTATTTTTATTGTCTCTATGGCTCGTTGATATAAAGTAGGATGAAATACATTGAATGCACAGCTACCAGGAATGGCCAAAAGTATGAAATATAAATTAGTCGCATATAAACATGATTGTCTTGCTTCTTCATTGGCTGTTTTGCTTTGACCATTTTTTATTATATAACCCAATACAGCTAATAAAGCACGTATGTTTATACCCATAGAAATCAATGTATTCCAAGATATTTCAGAATCATAATTTTCAAAGTTATTCTGATCTTCACCTTTTTCTAGCCAAGTTTTTACAACAGTACAGGATTCGTTTAAAAGCAATCTCATGTCCTCACTCTCTAAAAACATTTGATACTCATCAGGTGGTTCATTATAAATCATAAATTCTCCATCCCACACAGATTGAATCCAGTCTTCGTTTAATTCACTAAATTTAAAATTATCGAATATTTTTAAAGGTTCCATAGTAACAATTGTATTCAGTTTAGATCATTTTAAACGGAACTACAATTATTATCACATTTCTCTATCTTATAAATGTAAACATAACCTTAACTTATCATTTGATAAAGAAAAGTTATGGCCTCAGGTTATCATTTTTTGAATACATATCGATAACGATTTCATTATTTCATTATGGTATGAACCAACAGAAAACTTTATTGGTAGTTTATCACAAAACATTTCGTATAAGCTACAAAGAACTGTAAAATAAACTTGGGCGTCCATTCGAAAGCGGGAAACCGACTGACCAATTACATTCATTAGGAAGTGCAACGTAAAATAATGCGACATTGTAGCGATTTCACATACTGTAGATTATTGAACATTTTTTACATAATATAAACAAAAATTCCATATTTTACCAAATAATTAGTATTTTAATTAACTAACAGTATATAATAAATTAGTATAATTAGATTATATATCAAAATCAATCAAAAGATACTTTAACCATAAAAGACTATAATTTACGCGCATAAAAATATGTATGTCACATGGTTTTACAAAAATTGAATTATAAAAAATTATGATAAATTTTATGATAAAAAAATTAACGAATTATCTAACTTTATATTAGGTTTCAGTTTTTGTCTTTGTAAATCGTTAAATATCTTTTACTTATTTTTATAGAAATGGGAAAAGAAATCACTCGTCTTGATGATTTAACTTTAACCAGCGCGAGGGAAGGTCCTATACATCTACGAATTAAAATAATACAACATACAACGATGATAAAGCTATTCTCTGAAATTATGGAAGATTATAACATATCTATGATAAGATATCACGAAAAATGTCGTTTACTTTTACATCAACAAAAAATGTTAAGTATGTTTTCTGTGGAAATTGTATATCATTTTCATTTAAATACTACTGCGGATTATTCTTACTCATCTTTTAGTCCGAAAACATATTACGAGCGAAGAATTGGAAAAATTACTCGATGCTCAAGGAAACAACTTATTTGTTGATAATGTAAAAATCAGATTTATTCTTTTACATTACCAAATTTTGTAAAATTTAAATGAGTATATATGAATTATTTTATAAATAGATTTTAGAAGATAGTAGAATTGCAAGGCAACAATTATCTGATATTCAAAGTAGGCATAATGATATAGTCAAAATAGAAAAATCTATTGGAGAAGTTAGAGATATGTTTACGGAAATGGCATTTCTTATTGAAAGACAAGTAAGTATGAATAGGCTATATAACTAAATATAAATTTTAAATATACACATATAAAAATTTATATTTTTTATCTTAATAGGGAGAACAAATAAATAGTGTAGAATATTTTGCTGGAAGGGCAGCAGATGATGTTGACACTGGTCGTATTGACCTTAAAAAAGCAGAGGAAAGAAGTCAGAGACATAGAAAGGTATTTGCATTAAAAATAATAATTGTGTATGTAGTAAGACAACAGTATCATTTAATAAAAAAATATTTCTTTTAGAGAAAAATTAAACTTGCTATCATAATTAGCACAATAATTATCATTTTGTTGATGATCATCATTTTCTTGTAAGACGAAAAAGATATAAAATTTTGTAAATAAAAATGAGATTTGTTGAAATGAAGTGAAATTGAAGATATTTATTATGAAAGTAATAAAAATCAGTATATTTAGATAAATAAAAACAGCTTTTACATGTCATTAATGTGTTTCACAGCTATATCAAGTTATAACATTCATAAAATTGTTTATTTAAAAAGTATTAAAAGCAGTAATGTATATACCTATATATTATTTATATACATAATTTTTAAAATAATTAACAAGACCTTTTGCACTAGGCCTCACTTTATAGTCTGCAGTAGTGCATGCAAAAAATACTTCAAGTACTCTCTCATATTCTTTTGCTAGATTAATAGCAGGTAATGCAGGACGAGTACCTGTAACCATCAAGGTATTATAATTTGGTATATAACCTGTCAAAAATTATTCCACATTTTACTAAAAAATATTGTGAAAGTACTTACCATAGTTTTTATTGCATGTTTCATTAAGAAAACTATTATCATCATCTATATCTATATCATGTTCATTTGTTTTTGTATTGCTATTCATATGCATTTCTACCATTGAGTCATCTAAGCAGGATTCATCCATTTCTGAGGATTCTACATGAGGTGATGATAAGGCTATCATCTCCCAAACTACAAGACCACATGCCCAAATATCTGCTTTATTTGTAACAGGACCATCCTCTAAAGAGTCAAATTTATGATCATTCATATTACCCTTTTTATGTTATGTTAATTTTTATGAATGTTAAAAATTAACTAACCAAATATTATTTCAGGTGCACTCCAACAATCTGTTCCCACATATGTAAAGTTTTCATTTGAAGTACACATTTCTAAACTATTTGTAAGTGGCAAAGACACGCCAAAATCACATAGCTTAACAGTTTTATAATCTGCAGAAACTAACACATTATAACTTTTTATATCACCATGTAAAATATGGGCAGTATGATGCAAATATTCTAATCCTTTTACAATTTCATATGTTATTTTTAAAATGTCTTTAGCAGGAAATGGATCATCGCCAGTTTCGAGTCTTTCTTCTATCTTATCACCTAAAAAAATTATATTAATACAAAAACTATATTTTCAAGTTTTCAAACATATCTTCATGTTTTAGATACTTTTTTATACCTAAAGAAGCGTCTAATTTTTCCATTGCCAAGCATGGCTCGCCATTTGAAAGTTCCGTAAAAGCTCGAAAACCAACAATGTTTGGATGATTTAATTTACGAAGTACTTCTGCTTCGAATCGAATGCGTTCATTATATTTTTTATTTTCCTTAATTTTGCAATTACGTTTTTTTATCGCCCATGGAGATCGGATAAAACCAACTTTTGGAGATCGTTCCAGGCTAAATACGTTAACACCTATTAATATGTTTACATGTTAAAAAATATTAATATTAATAGTAACAAATTTAAATATTCATATCTTTTTACCGCATCCATAACCTATTTGCTCTAAAAACGGTGAAGCTGGTATTTTAATAGGCGTTTGCAATTCTGGATTATTTTGTACCCTACTTTTATACCTCTTCGTTGTCGGTGTCTTAAATTCAGTCATTGTACTACTGTTTCTTAAAAAATTTACACAAATTTAATCAAGTATGTTCTTCCGTTAGTCACTTGGATTTGAAATTTTCTCGATATTGAGGCGCTCAAGTAATACCAACCTTATGGACTATGATAGAAAGAAAGTTAATAATATCAGCTCTGACAATATCAAGATCTTTTCTGTATTTCTTGAATTACTTTTTTATATCCACCAATTATGCAAAAAATAATAATTTTAAAAATCATTTATAACATTTTACACTTGTGTGTTAAATTACTATTATTGTTTACCATGAAAAAGCGCACCTAAAAATAACAAAGTAATTTAAATAGGTATACAAAGAAGATAACAAAAGAATTTAGTAATTGTACACATTTAAAGTTTTACATGTTTATTTTTAATCAGGAATATTTTCAGTTTTCTAAGTTCAAAATATCCTTATTTGTCCCGAAATTTTAAACATTGCTTTTGACTTGATCTTAATTTACGGTCTTAGATTTCCAGATTCTAAGTATATGTATAAAAAATATAAAAGTTCCTAATGACTTTTAGTCATTATTAAGCTAGGAGATATATAATTTCAAACGATATGTTTAATACCCTTATTGCTTTCCGAGTACGATCAATTTGTAATCGGTGTAACACTATCCTGCAACCTACCAAGTTTACTCTACGGCTTTGCATTTTCGTTAGTCGCTTGAATAAACACTCTATCGGGTGTAAAGGATTCCTCTAATGATGCTTTCTGCTTGAAATAACTGTTCGTTTTTTCAGAAACGCTTTCGGGTATAGATAAAACTTGAAGCTCACATTACAATGATGATATTCGTTTAATATCGTTCTTTCAAAAAATTTTTATTGTACTGAAAATTTCTCTTTTTTTTATAATGTTTTTTCACTTATTTTTATGTTTTTTAGAACATGATATTCTTGCACTTTCAAAGCTCGTCGCTCAATTAAATCCTGTTCTCCTGCATTTAACGATGCTTCCTGTGTTACCTCTTTCGTCTCAGACTGGCGAATATGTTATTTCATATGCAAAAAACGAATAGTTGATGATTTGTATTGGTGCCTGGTATTGGCTGATACCTTGTTAAGTACTCTGAAGAATATTGCTTGTGATTTTAGAAATTGTTTCGAACTTCGATGCTCCTCCTATTGTAAAGAAACGTTCTCTCAACTTTTGTTTTGAACTAGGACAGTATTCACAATTAGCAAACATCCGCCGTCGTACATAAATTCTATTGGTTTCGAAATTAGCGAGCAATATCTAATTAAATGCTCGCTTTTGCAAAACAATATCAACACTTGAATGCTTTTGTAAAGGAGTTGAAAATCATCCAGGCATTCGTTGGAAAGGTGACTGGGGCAAAAATTATCTGACGTCAAAGTCTTCGACGTGATGGTTCAGAAGCTGATGAATAATATCACCCTAAACAGAGATAATCGATTAATTTTGAACGCGTTTCGTAGCTAAGAATAAGTTCGCGTGACGTAGAGCTTTATTTGTTACGAGAAAAAGGTGTTGCGTACCGTATTCAAACTCATGATTTTCATTTCGTTTAAAAAATAAAAGAATCAACCAGAGATGAGCGATTCTACTTTGAACTTATATATAGGCTTGTTTAGAATTTGATATTTGTTAGTATACATGTAGCATATCTATTGTAGTTAAATGTTCGTTTCCAGAAAATATCAGAGAAAAAGTAAAGATATTTACGACAATACAAAGTTCTCTTTTAAAACGCATTAAGCGTTATGATCATCATCTTCCTGTTGGAATATTCCTTTTGGTTCTCATTGATAAAGTGCATATTGGAAGCAGAGAATTTATTAGTTGAACATGAAACATGTTTTTTTATTAGATCTTAAATTAAATTAGCTTGACGAAGGGCGCTGGAATATAATTATAATGTACAAGTAAATATACTTCGACTACAACAATAAGTCAACCTTTATGAGAGCATGCGCAATATCGACTTTTCATGGAAAACACGGTAGTGAGTTCAACGGGGATGGATCTCACAGAACTCGTGCATCCGTTGCGTCGGTTTTACACAAGAAGTTATTAATGAAAGCGGTAAAATGAGTGACAGAAAATTGCTTAAAGTAACGATAGAATCTAGTAGATTTTCAACGTGATCTTTAAATTGTGCTTTGTCTTAAATTTGTTTAAATAGTTTTGCATCCGTATCCACTATGTTAACGGGAATATTTAAAGGGTATGCTTTGAATAGGAACGGACTTTATCTATAATCTATAGTAACGATAAATATTAAAAATGTTCATTAGTTTCTAATTTTTTAAACTTCATATTTTAATAGTAATTAAATATTATTAAACATTGTAATATTACCTCGCCAAATATATTTAAACTTTTTTAGAACGCTTTTATGTTGCGATGACGACAATTCTACCTGGAATAGTATAATTAATGCGGACAGACATCCTCTCAATGAGACTGCTTCTGTATTACGTGTCCTTTATAGGATAGTAATTCCTACGATCGTAATTGGCGGCATTTTCGGTAATGTTTTAATATTCCTGGTGTTATCTACTCCGGTGTTTCGAGGAATTTCGTACCTATATCTCCGAGGACTAACTTTAGCAAACGCCGGGGTTCTTCTATCTTGGATACCTGTATGTATGTATCACGATATGGATATAAAAAATATTAATAATTTAATAAAAAATATTTTAAATAAACATAAGGTAATCAACAATATTTTAATCTAGATGTTATATTATATTATAATTTAAAATTTCTAAATAAAAATGTATGATTTCAGTTATTAGATTAGGATATGGAACGAGAAACAATTACCCGTCTGTTTTTTACCACGCTCATTTAGAACTGGTTGCCGTAAACACGTTCGCTATAGCCAGCATTTCAATTATGACTTGCTTAATTGTCGATCGATATATCTTCATTTTTTTCCCGGTTCGCATCCGCAGCAGAAACGCACGCAAAAATATTCGCTCTTTTATCCTGTGCTCTTTTATTCTTGGATTCGCGGTATCATCTTTTTACTTCTTTTGTAAAAAAATAATTACTGATTATGAAAGTTCCAATTTTACTGAGGATCATTGTATAGGTAAGCGCTCCGCTAACAGGAATGAGAACAGTATATGAACAGCAAGAAGATACCGGAACTCTCTTCACACTGCGTGAAAACATCTCTATCACCCGAAGTGCTTTATGGAATGCATACATTTGGATCATGGAAGTCGTGCTACGACTCTGTCCAACTATAATTCTTCTTTTACTGAATAGCTTTGTGGTCAAAAGATTTTTGCAGCTCAATGCTAGGAAGAGAGAATTTCAGTCGGTTTCGGAGAAGTTTCGTACTGCAAATGTCCCTGAAACTTCTTTATTGACCCGTAATCGAGGATACAGGTAGCGTTTAAAAAATAAAGATTATAATGCACCTTCAGAATTTTCTACAAATAAAAGTTAAATTAATAATTATTAATAATAAATTAATAAATAAATACAATTTAATTGTTACAAAAATTATTTGTTTAGAGAAGAACAACATTTAACTACATTAATGTCGATGATGGCAATATGTTTTATAGTAACAATGATCCCATCGATATTGCTTGAATTTGTATATTATGATTATAAGAGTACAGATGGTGCTTACCTCTTATTTCGAGCATTTGCTGCTGTCACGGAGCTTTGTAATTTTGCTATCCATATTATCATATACTTTATATGCAGCAGAGAATTTCGGAAAGAATTCTTCAAACTTCTTCAGGTAAATACAAATTTGAAAAGATACTCAGACCAAAGTGAAAGAATTTGAAGTCGAATTTTTTAATTTAAAAAATTCGAAATATAGAACAGATGTAGGAAAAGTACAGTGGAAGAAGATCTTGAACGACCAGTAGGTGAAATCGAAGATTATAGTCGACATGGAACAACAGTTCGATTAACACCAGAACAGACAAAGTTAAATTCTCCAGCTTCTGCAAGTAAATTGAATCCTATGGAAGAAGATAAAGAATCAGAAGTATTAAATGCGTCTGATATTGTTTAAAGATTATATTATAAATAAAACATTTTACATATAATAAGATATATTAATTTATTTACATATATAATGAAATATTGTTTTATTCTGTCATGCAGAAGTTATGTATAATAAAATTTAATTTTTTCTGTATATAATTTCATTTAAATAATAAAAACTTGTTTGTAAAAATATTTTTATAAAGTAATATCTTAAATATATTAATCCTAGCAGTTATAATATATTTTTTCTATCTCATAATATCACAATATTTGATCCAATCATTATTTTAGTATCTTTCGCAATTATTATGATAATAATATTAGAGGGCACTAGTAGTTGCAGATACACATGGATATTCCCATGTCCATACAGATATACAATATCATCAAAGAATAACACATAACCTAAACTGTCAAAGTATACATAGACACGTCGAATAGTATTAGATATCAATTTATCAATCTCTGATATTATTTCTTGTTCACAAAATTTAGTTCAATGGTGTTTTCTTCAATGTAGTTCATTGTTTAAGTAGTTGAGTATGTGTTTAAACATATATAAATAGTTATTTCATGTTAAATATAATTTATAAATATATGTATTTTCTTTATATGTATAATATATACGATTAATAAGAAAATTTTACAGTTAATTCTTAATTATGTGTGAGTTACCACCAGAATTAGTTACTAAGCCATTAGCTCTTATTGGCTTAACTGGTTTAGACATTGCAAATCCTGTACATCGGTCAATTTGGGATGCATTCAGTAATAATCGCAGATTAGAAAGTTCTGCCATACAATTTAAATTACTTAGCCCTACTCATGAATTCCCTACAGTAAAACCCAAGGTATATTATACTATATATAATTGTATAACATAATTCATGTATGTGGTTATTGAATTACTAAAATCTTATTGATATATTTCAGAGGAATTCATATGAATATTATAGGCCCAAAGGAATATTGAAACGTAATTGGATGAATAAATATCTTAATGAAATTCCAGCAGTTGTTGTTGTATTTTATAATTTAGATTGGAATGATCCTCAATGGAACGAGAAAAAGATGGAATGTGCTTCTAAAGTACAATCTCTTAGGTACGGATTATTTTAGATATCATTAATATTATTCATTAAAAAATATTGTAATCAATACTTTTGACTGCTTGCACTTTTAGAAATGCTTTAGATGGAAGAACTACAAAAATAGCTGTAGTACTTATACAACATTGTATACAACCCCCACCTGGTTCTGAAGATACTATTGCAACTGAACGTGCCACAGCTGTCTGTGGAGCATGTGAACTATCTCCAAAGTTATTATACATTTTGCCACATGGAAATCATTTACTAGGATATATATCTAGGTAATTAATAAACTAATTGTAAATCTCTACTTTTGATTATATGCTTTAGTTATTAATATTTATATGCATTTCAGACTAGAAAGTGCATTATATGATCTAGCACAAAACTTTTATCATCATGAATATCGTATTGTCAAAGGACATAGAGATCAACTTAATAAAACTATGCAAAAAAATGCGTACAAACATTTATTTGTACGCCATCAATTTAAGATGGCATTTTTAAATGAATTAAGACAAGATCAAAATTTAGCTCAGAAGTAAGTGTAATAACACTGGAAAAGATTTTGAGTACAAATAAAAGGTACAAAATTATTTTATAGGCATTATACTCAAGCATATAATCACTTATTGGAAATACCAATAACAGACACAAATGTGATGGAAATTACAACTATTGCTTGTTTTATAAATTATAAGTTATGTAAAGTAATGTTCAACTTAAATGTTCCTAAAGATGCTATATCGCAATTTAGACTTCATACTGACAGGTCAGAAATATATGTAATAACATAAGGAATATATTACATAATAAGTACTGTTACAATAATATTAAATTGGTAATGCAGATTCAAAATATGGACTGGTCCAAAGGAACTTATATTTGAACATCATGCTTGGATGTGTAGTCAGTTTTCTACATTTGCAGAATTATTTGATGATGCTATTCGACAGGGACTTCCTGGTGTCCAAACTCAGCACCCTGGATATTATTTTCAATCAGCAGCACATCATGCAGGCTTAAGGCAAGCAGCTTGCAAAGAACTTTGTCAGGTATAAAAATTAATACATTTAATACAAATGATATTTTTATATACACAATTTGTAAACATTGTATGTATTGTTCTAGAATGTTACTAATTATCCAGATCCAGACCCATTAGCAGGCGAAGAAAAACTTGAATTCTATGGGCAACGACCATGGTGTCCTGGAAAATTCAGTGCAGAACCCATAGATCCTATAAAAAAAGCACTTGCTATACAGGC
This sequence comes from Bombus impatiens, assembly GCF_000188095.3. Taxonomy (NCBI): domain Eukaryota; kingdom Metazoa; phylum Arthropoda; class Insecta; order Hymenoptera; family Apidae; genus Bombus; species Bombus impatiens. The sequence goes on along the minus strand of NT_176740.1, from coordinate 112,274 downwards.
TTTACAATATAAAGAAAAATACACAGTTCACCATTCTGTAAGAAATATATTTAATACATTCTCAGTCAAAAATGTATGTTTATCTATAACTAGAAATAACTCTAATCTAAAACTACATTATATTTTCAGAATATAATCATTGCTTTACTGGGCAATGCAATTTCACAATTTAAGATATATAGGTGTCCGAGAATGAGGAGAGTATTAGGTATGATATATTTAATTAGAAGCTATATAAATTTTTACTTAATAATATACATAGTAACTGTGTTTCAGTCGTACAAATGGCTGAAGAATATTATAATTCTAAAGATTATGGGAAAGTTCTAACGTAAGTCAAAAATTAAATATTATTATATTTATATAAATTTATTGACGCTACTAAAAGAATTTTATAGTATTCATTAGTTCAAAAGTTGACTCTAACATTATTTCCTCTAGACATATTTCATAACTTAACATCAAAATCATAAAATTTGATTGGCCAGATTATTGATGCACATGTTGTGGGAATATCACGGGGAACGGTGGCCCGTCTTAATCACAAATATCTTAAAGAATGCTTTACGTGCGGCATATCTCTCTACAAGTGTTCAAGACTACATCACCTTGGCATTTGAAGCTTTGGGACCTTCTACCACGTTTTCAGAGGATTATAAAGATGCTGTCTATAATAACATCATTAATATTCTTCACGTGAGTAACTTTTATTTAAATTTTGTACAATCATTTATAATTAAACAATTAAGTAAAATATTAAATTGCAGAAAAAACCACCAACTCCGGAATCTGACTTACCCGATGATGTGAGATATCCTGCAGTAGAAAAGTGGGTAGTGGAACTAAATAAGTCAGAACCAATTGTCTTTACAATTGATGATAATAACATGAGTTCGTTTATAGAAGTTAAAGCAAGATTTTTGCAGCCAAAGTATGCTGTCAATTCTATGGTTACTGCGGAAGTCATTATTAGGTAATTTTACAAGCTCACATTATTTTTATATATATAGAAAAAAACAACTTGTATAATAAAATGTTTTGTTTTATTCAGAAATTCATACAGCAATAGTGTTGAATTTTCTAAAGTATCAATAACGGTTAATAGCCCAGGATATAATTCAGAATTCGTCGTTGCTGATGCTGAACATAATAATCTTATTTTTCACGGGAAAGAAATGAGAAAATTTCCTTATCAATTTGAAGCCCCACAACAAAATGAGAGTAGCGAAATACGTATTACGACAATCTCATTATATATGAGTAGTGACAAAATGTGCTGTATTATTTTAAGATTTTCTGCTGTAGGGAGAGAAACGAATTTTTTGAGTCGATTATATCCTGAAATACAACAGCTTCGGTATGTTTAAAATACTGACAGATATTTATGCAGAAGACTAATGCATTTTATATTTACAATAGTAGAGGAGAGTTTGAAACAATACAATCACTAGTCAGTACCGAAATAAAACAAGAAGAATCTACTCTGAGTATAAGTACTGAATCCAACAATCCAGCTCTTTTAGGAGAGTGGCTACCTATTAATATATCTGTTGTTACTAATGAAAAAATATCATCAGCATTTTTAAATGTATCACTTGTGTCTGATGGAGCGAATGAACAGTCAAGTACGTATGTAACTTACCACAAAAGTGCATACTGCCATTTATTACACATTACACACATTTGTCAATAACGATTCGTTAAATTGTAGCGGAATTAAGTTTGACAATGAATAATAAGCAGTCGGTAATATCAATACCAATTGATAATTTGGAAAAGGACTGTGTTACTCATCAAACTGTATACTTAAGGGCTCACAAAGTTGGTGATCGAGATATTCATATAAAGGTACACATTATACTCTTTTAGCCCCTTAATTTTTGTAAAATAAAATAATGTCAATTTCATAACAGGTAGAATACACAAGATCTAAACAAATTAAAGGATCAAAAGAATTAACATATTCATTATCAGTTACAAAGCCATTTGAAGTGTCGACATTATTTTATACCACTCTTTTTGAACCACTGACGAAAGGCTTCATTAATGAACCATTTATAATAATGCCTCATATTGTTTGTGTGTCTCCATGGCCTATAAATATTATAAATACTTCTATAGAATTGGTAAATAATATTTCTAGTAGTTATTAATCTTTTACTGCACATCATAATAATGTTAATTATATAATTATATAGGGAGATTTAATAGAAAGGGAAAATGGAAATGAGGCAGTATCTGTTTTAAGTGGTATTACACTTTCTGCAAATGAAACAGGTACAGATGTGTATTGTTTGATACCAAAAGCAGGTGGTGAGCAACCTATTAGTACAGGAGTCTATACTATTAAATGGAAACGGTAAGCAAAGATATATAAAATTCTAAAATGGTTAAATAATATAATACTAATAGTTGCTATTTCAGTGCAAATGATGATAATGCATTAGAAACCAGCAGCAGTGTTACTTTAGCACCTCTAGGAGTTGAGGACGCTGTAATTTGTTTGGAAGCCAAAATACCTGCTCATGGTTGGGTCCGTACACCATTACTAATATCATATTTTATAAAAAATCATTCTGATAATATGATTACATTGCGACTGACTATGGAAGCTAGTGATGCCTTTATGTTTGCTGGACAAAAACAAGTGAGCACTCATTTTAAACTGTAATACCTCATAATATGATTATTAATTTGGTCGTTTTTCTTTCTTAGATTGACATTTACATACTTCCAAAAAATGAAAGAAAAGTTGAATGGATTTTACGACCATTGGTGGCAGGTTTTGTACAACTTCCATCATTATCTCTAACAGTTCCCGCTGGTAATAATTTTATTGGTTAAAATATTTTTATTAATAATGTCTTGAATTATGTTTTATTTTTAGTTCTATTTATATGTTGCATGTAGATGAAGAACATAAATTAAGCAAAGCGCGGCTTTCGGAGTTAGTAGAGCGGTCAATACCGAGTCATATATATATTCTTGTAAGTATCGTAGTTACATTGTTTGCTAAAAGTTTAGATTATAAAATTATATATATTTTTTTTTTACAGCCAACTTCACAAACCCTAGAAGAATAAATAAAATAGCAAATAAAGAAGACAGATACCAGAGGAGAAAGGAATTTTGTTCTTTTATCAATATATATTATTGAGCTACAGATACATTCTCCATACATTCTTAGATATAACAAGATTTCTTATATAAGAATAATAAGATTATAAGTACCAATTTGTTAAATATAATTTATTTAAGTTATTTTAAAGTATAATAAACAAAAGTCCCTAATCCTTTAAAACGCATTCGGTTCCGTCAACAAGATACATATTCGTTGACGCAGGGATATCGATTTATGTTGCCATAGGTACATTTCTATAGAAACCACATTTTTTAAAATATGTACACTGTGGTCATGCATACGCGCGAGCACAGTATATTAATAATTCCTTTAAAATAAAGAATTTAATAAAACTAAAAATTATAACTAAATTAAACTAAATTAAACTTAAACAAAATGGTGAATTATGAATACGAAGATCGTAAATAATGACATCGATAATGTCTGATAACGATTCTACGCATAATACTTCTTTGGAAAAACAAAATGAAAAGTGCTTGGACCGATTGCTGACGCCTATTTTTCGTGTAAACTCGGAAGAATCATTGGCTCGTAATCGAAAATTTTTAAAGGTAATTGGTGTTATTATTAAGATTAATTCAGCACGAAATGTATATTATAGACACTTCATAATAAAACCTAACATCTTTCATCTTTTATGCTGTGTTACGTAATCAGTAGTTAAAGTAACAGTGAATCTTACTATATATTACACTAAAAAAAATTATTTATAAATAGGATCTGGAACTTGCAAAAGCACGTTTGCGAACTTACGCTGCGTATACTCCAACTGACCGAGAATTACAACAACGTGCAACGGAATATCGCAAATATCTCCAGAAGTATATACGAAATTTCGCTCCATAACAAGTCGATTTTATGTCGGGAACGAAGTACATCCATTCAGTTTGATAACTCGAGCCGAACGAACAAACTTTCAAGTGAAAAGTTTGTTGATCGTTGGGATCGATGCATCAGACTGATAATTCAAAACGATAGTATTAAACTAACGAAAAAAAACAAACTAAATATAAGAATCTATACTGTTTAATAATGTGTTAAAATAAAATTTTTGATTATTTTAGTTACGTAATTTTATAGAATAAAGAAAATATATACTTACGGCACGACGATGATCTAATACGATGAATTCTATGATAGAGACGAATCGTTCCTATAGAAATACGAAAAGAAAACGCGTGAACAAGTACGAACGGTGTTCACCTGTAGAAATGGAATATTCACGTTCATTTTTTACGTGTGACGGCATTATCATCGCTCGTAATTACTGACACGCAGAACGTGTATGTACGATAGGATAAGTTCGTTTCAAAAGTTACCTGATAACGACCTAAACCAATAATTCGACAAAAAGCTATATAATACTTCAACGTTAAATTCTACCGACAAGTATAACTTTAGATTTCAATCTTTATAAAAATCTTTTAAAAATTATACTGCTAGTATTGTGTATAACATATTATTTAAAATTAATATCATGTATAAATCGAAGCATTTATAATGATTATCGATCGGTTACGATACTTTCATTATATTTCAAAATTGTAATTTATAAGAGGTTTTAAAACATCGATTAATACTTTATTAACTCTTGCTTACCTGTTCGTTGATAAGACATAAACATTCTTTATAAATCTATCTCTTATAATCGTTCTTTATTGAACAAAAATTTAAGAAGAACTGGTATGTAACAGCTGTGCCGAATAAGGTCTCAATATATAAATTTATATTTCTACGTGGCGTTACCTCACCAGCTGAGTACACAAATTGATATTGAAACTTCTTGGTTTGACCATTGTAGGTAGCCTAAAAACATCTGTATCAATAGCATCTTTATCTCTCGTATATCGTTTTCTTTGTAATTTCGTCTAAATGATAACGCAGCTCTCAATAATAACTTGAAAGAATGTTGCAATTTGAAATTCGGCCTAATTTTTATGAGAAAAATGAATTAATAAACTTTTTCGGATCCTTTTCACAATTATTTATTAAAATAAGTTATAAACAAAAATTAAAAAAAATAAGTTACATTTGCGTATAGTACCAAAATCGTTTTTCTTTTCGTTAAAATTATGGAAATTAAGTTAATACAAGAAAAAACGTAATGATAATGTATATCGCTTTGAGGTCATTTATCGCTAAGTTATGCGTAGAAGCATAAACCGGTATAAGTTTGCTGCGCTACGTTAGCAAAACTTTAATGCGTTATCGCCGTTGGCTAGTAAATATAATACCCATTAAAATAATATATCACTAAATACTATAAAAACATCGTTCATTGGCCTTGTAACTAGTAACATTTATTATTTTTGTGATATTTTTAACTCATGACTCATTTTTAAACAAACTGCAAAAAGAAAAATTGTAGTTTTATTTGTGATTGGTAGAGTACTACTGATACTAAGATATCAATTGGAATGATATTTTTTCGAAAATTGTGATATGTAGTCATTTCTTAATTTATTATTTTGTAAAAATGGAAGAATTTGATGCAATGAAAAATATATTATTCTTTCATTACTATTTTAAAAAAATAGTATAATTTTAATAAATAGCTCTGTGTATATTTTTACATATATCAAATATTTTATGAAATCGTTGTACTTTTAATAAATTAAATCCATTGATCTGAAGCACAAGTATTGTGGAAATACTCATTGTTTAGATATTGGGTTGTCTGGAAGTTCGTGCCGATTTTCGATAAGTGGCATTAGGACAGGTCTGAATATATCAGATTGATTGAAAACAAATGACATGTGTACATATCCTAAATTTTAATTTTTTAGAAAAAAGTTTGATTAAAATATGTTAATATTTGTTAGTTTTATACGCTTTTAAATGTGGAAGGAAACAAAGTGCATTATAGGCAGTTGATGCTTTTCTTCTACCAGGAAGGCAAAAATACCACACAAGCAGCAAACAAGATATGTGCTGTTAAGCTGTTGAGCGGAAAAGATCTTGAGGAAAGCGGAATGAATCACCTTTAGCCACCCCAAAAGCCGGTCTTCATCCGAAGAGTCATGCTCTGTGTCTGATGGGATTGGAAAGGTATTCTGTGTTACGAGCTTCTACCAAACAACTAAAAACAGCAATTGGACAGAAATGACCAGAACTAGCGAATCGGAAGGACGTCATGTTTTATCAGGACAATGCGCGGCGTCATGTGTCTTTGACTACTTGACAAAAGCTATTGGAGGTTGGTTGAGATGTGTTATCCCACCCATCGTATTCACCAGACATTGCACCCTCAGCTTTTCACCTATTTAGGTCATTAGTTCGATCGACATAAAAAATCATATTAAAAAATTTTTAGCCAAAAAACCTGAGAGATTCTGTAAGGATGGAATATTCAAGTTGCATGAAAGATGGGGAAAAGTTGTGGAAGAAAATGGCATCTATATAATTTAATAAATGTATATCGAAATTTAAATGTGTTGCGTTTAAATTTTCCTTAAGAATCGGAACGAATTTTTCGAACAACCTAATATCATACTATATATATGTATTAAAATAATTATGTCTAAATTAAATATTTGAAATCCTATGTATGCAGCTAATGTAGCTTGCATATAAGACTAATTTTTACTAGTTTAACAACTGCTACTTACTTTCACAGTTTACAGTTAAAAATATTTAATCATTAAGTACTTATGAAATTGTTAATTATAGGTGCAATTCTTTCAGGATTATTTAAATGTACATGATGAGTTCCTTCTACTTTGTGGTATTCAAATCTTTTAGCACCTAGTTTTATTTTATCTAATACTTTTTCATAAGATTCTGGATTATCAAATTTCATTCCGGGTACAGCACGAATATTAAGATAAGCGCACTTTATTCGAGATGCATATGCAAGTACTAGATCCAAAGATATCATACCCAATGCAGAAACCTAAAAATTAATATTAATATTAATATAAAGTTAAGACATAACACATTTAATATCTTATGTAACATATTTTACCTTCAATCGCGGATCACGTGAAAAATAATATCGCTCAGGTTCACCGGCAGGTCGTAAACCACGTTTCATTAATATTATTGCGCCTTCTTTAGTTATGGAACCTTTATAAGCATCTTCAACAATTTCAAGCACTTCATTATAATCGTAGGATGGAATACCACCAGATTGCAGTGATTCATATTTTAGAAATTTGTCAATATTATCACTAATTATATCAGGACTTTTTGTTATATCTTTTACACTGGGACTTGCAATATCTAAACTTATCATGAATTCTACTTCATCAGGAAAAGATGCAGCATATAAAAATGATATTGCTCCTCCTAAGGAATGTCCAAGTAATTTCACCTATGGAAATGACATTTGATTATCTACGAAGATATACATAAAGCAGAAGCAAACAAGAAATTAATATTGATTTAACATAAGTTATTATGTATGTACAAAAATATATGCATATATGTATATGTATATATATGTGCGTATCATGCATTTTGATCTTATAAGGCATATATCTTATATAATACAACATATAGATAGTTAGATATACAGTTTAGTATACATTTTTCAAGGCTGACTGTTACATTTATATAACAATAATAATAAAATAAGGTTTGTGGTATTATACATTATGTATAACAACAGTTATTTAAACTAAGGAGCGGTGAGACTGAATCCACTCGCTAACCTTTGTCCACTTGAAATATTTCACAATTCTACGTAGTAGAATAATACCATCCCAATAAACATAATAGTACTGACACTTTGGATAATGGGAAGATAAACCATGACCAGGCATATCCAAACAGAGTACTGAAATCTCATCAGATAATAGGGGAATCAAAGTGTCAAAACTGCCAGCATTGTCTTGTCGTCCATGTAATGCCACTATTGGTTGGATCCCTTTGGGACCCCACCATTTGCCTACAGGTAAATGATTATTGTGTCACAATGAAATAATTACTTAAAGAAAAAGAAAGAGAAACAGGGAGAGAAAAATTTAACTATTTTAAGTATATAAATATATCGGCATTCAAACTTCCTAAAAATAAATATCTTTAAATAAGAATTTTAATAGGAAACAAAGTTGCAGCTGATGAATTAAAGTTTGTTATCATTTTAATATATACATGTCCTGTAGTTATACAACGACACTACATGGTTCATAATACATAATTTGAAGCAATTAATATCAATGACAATGAAGAATGCAAAAACTTATCATAAGCACATAACAGTCAACCTTGTACCAAATAACTTTTATGATAATAATTCAATCATTATAAAGATGATAGTTATAGTGTTACAATTTCTGCACTATAAAGTTAAGATCATATTTATATATGAATTTATATATATTATGACATCATCAAAAACTGCAAGATACTTAGTAGTACTTTAGTAAAACTGAACTTTTGTACAAGAAGAATACAAAATTATAAAAGATCGTTGTATAACTTTTAATCGCTTGCTAACCTTGTTCCACTTATAATGTTTAACAACTCTACGTAGATTAATAAGCCCATCCCAAAATATATAATAAAATTGTCCAATGGGAAGATGGGAAGATAAACCATGACCTGGTAAATCTATAGCTAGAATGGCTACATTTGATGGTAGTAATGGAATTAATTTATCAAATGTTCCAGCATTATCTTGCCATCCATGCAATGCCACAATTGGTTGTTGATCAATTGGTCCCCACCATTTTCCTAAATTGATTATTATTGTACTATGATATCTTTTAATTTTTATTAGCATCAGTTAGTGACAATTTTTCATGATTAATAAAAATTTAATAAAATAGAAGATGAATTACTGACCGCTTATGATGCCCCATGGTACAGGTATCTGAATATCTTCAACGCCTGAAAATTATTGATATAGTGTAATAATGCTTAATTAGAAGTCTGTAACATAGAAATATATTAACAAATAATGAGTTAACTTACTATGGGTATTGTGTTCATTTATATTTTTAGTAGGAGTAGATTTTGTCAAGACTTTGTCAATTGTACTCATTTTGTTAATGATAGAATACTAGTTACTGTTTCAAATTTGCAGTGGATATTATGTTGTTTATATATATTTATCGATAAATCTCACTTTATGCAAATTTCGTAACAAATACGAAATTAATACTTGTCCTATTTATGATATAAAAGCGCAAAGTCATTCTCAATTATATAAAATGTGCACTTGTATATTATATATAAAAAATTTCAAAATTTAAAATATATATTTTCTTTCATTTACGATTTCCTAGACTACTTGTTCTTGAACAAATTTTATTAATAATCTAAAATTGATTTTATTATCAAACATACATGAAACTAATTCGAATATTTAGTATTATATAATTTTGACGACTATATTTAAGGATTTCACACCTGATAAAATATTCTTCAGACATTTGAAATGTTAAATATCACTTTAATGTGGAAGTTTTGTTAGGTATTAAAAGCTAAATAATTAGATAACACACTTGATGTTTAGTAATATTTAAGTAATTTGATTTAACTATTTATAGTAATAGCATATCGGAAAATATATTAACTACTCGTGTACCTACCGTCTTTCACTTACGATATGAGTTATTGATAATTTTACACTTTCGTATGGGTTTATTGGCTTAGTAAGAAGCATAAGATTGTTACGAGAAACATACGAATTATTAAGAAATTAGTAAGTGATGAATAATTCTAACAATGATACGATTAAAAAGTTGCAACTGAAGACGTCAATCTTCAAAAGAGAGTAACGTGGAAGAAATGACTTGTGATTATTAATATTTATAGACTGATTCATCCACATAGTGATATATAAGATTGTGGTATAAGGTCGTTATAATTATTATATTCGTTATAATATTTTGTAATAATATTGGTATTATAATCCCAAATTATTTTAGGTTGACTTTCTGTTAAATTCTGTTTTATCAACTGCTGTATACTATTAAAATGGAAAGCAAGAAATACATAATAAAAACTGTAATTCATGCAGGAACCAAAACTATTAATTTTGTACCTGGAACTAAAGTGCATATATTTACATTAATATTCTAATTATGATAAGCATAAATTAATAATTGTAATTAGAATTATATATTAATTTTTAGGTACTCTTTCACTTTAAAACAACAAAATGTGATCCAGGAAAAACATTAATAGACGATAGCAAAGCAATGGGAAATCCGATGGAACTTGTCTTAGGAAAACAATTCAAACTTGAAGTATGGGAGAATATTATACAGAAAATGGCACTGAATGAAGTGGCTTGCTTTAGAATTGACAAAAGTGTATGTTTATAATAATATAAAAATATATTCTAATACTTAAAACTGATATTTTAATACTACCTGTTATTCCAGTTAGTTGCAGCATATCCTTTTGTGTCTAAAACTTTGAGGGAAGTCGCAAAACCACAATCACAGAAGCGTAGCTATCATTGCTGCGGTATTGCTTTACAAAATGATGGAATTGGATACAACGATTTGAATGAACTCATTAAGTGTCCTCAAGATTTAGAATTTACAATTGGTATCGATCAATCTCATGAAATTAACATTATTTTTTTATCTTTTGCTTTTCCATAACTTATCTAAATATATGCATATTTATAGAACTTGTTAAGGTAATCTTACCTGATGAATATGAAAAAGAGACATGGCAAATGACTGAAGATGAGAAATTGAAAAGTATTCCAGACATAAAAGAGAAAGGAAATGCATTATACAAAGAAAAAAATTATGATCTTGCATGTGAGATGTATGCTAAAGGCATTGGAATATTGGAACAAGTTATGCTTGGGTCAGTATATAAATATGTTTACTATTTTCTTCTCTTATTATATCATATTTGTTATTGTTATATGTTATTTGTAGTGAAAAACCAAATGAAGAAGAATGGTTAGCTTTAAATCGTTTAAAAACTCCATTGCTTCTAAATTATGCACAATGCAAATTAATTCAAAAGGAATATTATGCAGTTATCGAACATTGCACAACAGTACTTAAACATGATCCAGGTTTGCTACTTTAGATCATATAAACTACTATAGATCATATAAACAAATTGAATATGTTAATAATATACATTATTCTTAGATAATGTAAAAGCATTATATAAAAGAGGTAAAGCATATATAGGTGCATGGGATAAAGAAAACGCTATCAAAGATTTAACAAAAGCTGTTGAATTGGATCCTACATTACAAAATACAGTTGAAAAGGAGTTACAAGCATTTTCTGCAGCTATTAAAGAAAACGATCAAATAGAAAAGAAGAAATTATTAAAACTATTTCGTTAAATGTATATAAAATTATTTAAATTATATAAATAGAAAGATAAAAATAAATAAATAAATAAATGAACAAATATATATATATATGCATGTATATGCATGTATATATGTATGTATTGTGTAACGAGCAAAATATTTTTATTAATTAATTAATATACGCACTTAAGCAATATGTAAGATATAAATAATGAATGTATAAAAAATATCATTTATGATAAATATATATGTATTTACAAAGTTGTACATTATCTAATCAATATATAATGTAATTAATGTAATCAATTGATATAATTAATTGACATTTTCCTATTGTAAAAGGGGAAACTTTATGACTCAGACGAGATACAGATCCAATCTATGCTTTATGACTCTTACTTAATAATATTTTTTATCTCATCTTTTGGAATTTTGCTTTACGCCATCTGTAAACCTCATTCTAGGAATAATGACTGTCGACCGACAGAAAAGTATCATGTTTGACATATGGTTCCATTTATTTCACGCTATTCTAATTAAGCTTAAAATATGGAATGTCGAATTTTCTTAAATACAGATTTGTATAATTATTCTTAAGGTAATTACGTAATTTAGTTAGCTATCATAAAACTATTATCTCGACATCATACGAACTTAACCTGTTATACCATTGATTTCAAGTTAATATGTATAATAATTTGTAAAAACGTCTCGTAAATAAATTTTTTCAGTGTTTGTACTTCTTCTTGTTGTTAATTGTGTAATATGTCGAATGAACTTTGAAACCCTTGTAAGACAAGACAAGATCAGCACAAGCATTGTATCAAAATTCGTTTAAAAAATGTATTTTAATATTTATTAATTAAGTTGCTTAAGACTGATAGAAAGAGGATGTAATGTTTAATATAAAAAATTTTTAGGTTTAGCAAATAAAAAATTTGTGTGAAAAATGAAGCTTGTGTTTAAGAATGTTGATAAAGATGGGGAGGGGTGAGTATTAATGTTCTTAATGAATCATAATATAAGTGAACAATAGAATTTAAAGAAAAAAATTATTAGGAGTGTGTCCCTTGTCCCAGAAAATACAGAAGATATGTGGCATGCGTATAATCTTATCGCTGAAGGAGATTTTGTTAGTTGTTCCACTATTAGGTAGGAACTTTAATGTTAATTGTATATGGAATAAATCTTAATACTTCATTTAATATTATTATATATGTAGAAAGGTGCAAATGGAATCTGCAACTGGTAGTTCTAACAATTATAGAGTCAGAACTACTTTGACTATATGTGTTGAAGGTATTGACTTTGATACGCAGGCATGTGTTTTAAGACTGAAAGGTAGAAATGTAGAAGAAAATAAATATGTTAAGGTAAAGTAATTTAGAAGTATTTAACAAATTATCAAAAATATATTTGACTTATAATTATTTTTAGATGGGAGCATATCATACGCTGGATGTAGAACAAAATAGAAAATTTACAATTACCAAAGTTAAATGGGATTCTATTTCTTTGGAAAGAGTTGATACTGCATGTGATCCTACACAAGTAAGATTGTAATAATAAGAGTAATAAAAAAAAATCACTGTAGGAATTTTATGAAACAGAATACTTTATTTTATTATATTTTAGAATGCAGATGTTGCTGCCGTGGTAATGCAAGAAGGTATAGCACATATTTGCTTAATAACTTCCAATATGACAATTGTTCGTGCAAAAATAGATCAAGTTATCCCTAGAAAAAGAAAAGGAAATGTTTCACAGCATGAAAAGGTTATATATATATAAAACTTGTGTTTAGATTAATGTTGAATATCATCAATAAAATTTTCATATTATATGATTTTTTTAGGGTTTAACAAGATTTTATGATAACATAATGCAAGGAATTTTGAGACACATCAATTTTGATATTGTGAAATGTATTATTCTTGCAAGTCCTGGCTTTGTCAAAGATCAATTTATGGATTACATGATACAACAGGCCATTAAATCGGATAATAAAATAGTATTAGAAAATAAAAGCAAATTCTTACTTGTGCATTCTAGTTCTGGTTTCAAACATTCACTGAAAGGTATATTAAATTCTTCAGACCAAGTGGATATAATAATGCACATCTTATTATCTTTTTTTTTACAATAGAAATATTAGCTGAGCCTACAGTGATGTCACGAATCTCGGATACGAAAGCATCAAGTGAAGTGAAAACACTAGAGACATTTTATACAATATTACAAATTGATCCTTCTAGAGCTTTTTATGGAAAGAAGCACATTGAAAAAGCTAATGAATCTCAAGCTATTGAAACATTACTTATTTCAGATAAACTATTTAGGTAAGCAATGGTAAAATAATCTTTCTTTTTTATAGTATATTATATTCATATATTTACAATTATAATAATTATATCTAGATGTCAAGATGTTAATATAAGAAAAGAATATGTCGAATTGGTTGAAAGTGTGAGAGATTCTGGTGGGGATGTAAAAATATTTTCGAGTTTGCATGTATCCGGTGAACGTAAGTTAGCGAGTTCTAAGTTGTTTAAGTTTTGATATTTTAAAATGTTTGTATAATATTTTTAATGTTCGATATAGAATTGGATCAACTTACTGGAATAGCAGCTATACTACGTTTTCCTATGCCAGAATTAGAGGACGAGAGCGATGGTGAAAGCGATTCAGACGAAGATAATTAAGATGTCTAAATAATACGCCAACGTATAGCTTTCTATATGTTTGTGCTGTGCGCAATCAAAAATACAATAAAATAAGATATATTAATAACAAAAGTCGCAGGTCTTATATATTTCTCATCTGTTGTCTTTCGTTTTATTAAACGTTTAAGAATATGTTATTGGATTTGTCGCATGGTGGCGCTGTTTTATATTTCTAAGTTCTTAAGTGAGTCTTCTGTTATTTTGTCTCGTGAAGCACGTGGATTTATTGTAAATTATTTTTTACACGTTTATATAGTTTTACATTTTTATTGCATAAAGGTCGTGATATAAAATGGTCGTAATAGGAAAGAAAAAGGTATTTGTTAAGATTATTTATGGTTTTCTTGAAAATCATTTATGTAACTGTAATTGAGGTTATTTTCTCTTATAAAGAATAGAGGAAATTTGAAAATATACATATTGATTATCTTTTAAAAATGTTTTTGTTTTATTGTTAAAATCTCTTTTATATTTGTAGTATCAGGCTGGGGAGGGAGCACAATTTATGTCAAGGAAAGCTGCCTTAAAAAAGTTACAGCTTACATTAATAGATTTCCGTAGATTATGTATATTAAAGGGCATATATCCAAGAGAACCACGTAATCGTAAAAGGGCGCAGAAGGGACAACCTGGTATTAAAACATTATATCACAAAAAAGACATTCAATTTTTGATGCATGAACCAATAATATGGAAATTAAGAGAATTAAAGGTATGTTTAATTTGAATATTACAATACTATAATCCAAAGGTCAAATATTTACAAAAATTATATTCCCTTAGGTATTTAATAAGAAAGTTGGAAGAGCAAGGGCTTTGAAAGAATTTTCAGATATGAAAAGATATCTAAGTAATCATCCTACTTTGAAATTAGATCACATTGTTAAAGAGCGTTATCCTACATTTATTGATGCACTTAGAGATCTGGATGATTGTTTGACTTTATGTTTCTTGTTCAGTACATTTCCATCTCTTAAGCATATACCAAGAGACCAGTCTTTATTATGTAGAAGATTAACGATTGAATTTTTACATGCTGTAATTGCTGCTAAAGCTTTACGCAAAGTATTTGTATCCATTAAAGGATATTATTATCAAGCTGAAATTAAAGGACAAGTAATAACCTGGATTGTGCCTCATCATTTCAGTTTTGAGCCCCAAGCAAAAAATGATGTTGATTTTAAAATGATGTCTATATTTGTAGAATTCTACATTACGATGTTAGGCTTTGTGAACTTTAGGCTGTATCATACCCTTAATTTATATTATCCTCCAAAACTCACTACTAGTGGTAAGACGATTTTCCTGAAATATTTTTATGTAAGTGATCGATTTTACGGTTGCGTAATAGAAATATTTAATGTGTAGATAATAGTGAAAAAATACTCGTGGATGAGGAAGCATATGTATCAGAAAGGATAGCTGCATTGAGTGTACCATTAGTAAACCTTGATCCTACATTGCAAAATACAGAAGATGAAGAATTGGAGATGGATCAATTTGAAAATGTATGAAGAAATTAACTGAATATTTTACTTTTCTTAACATTCATATATAATTACTCATTTTAGGAAAATGATGCTACAAAACTGGAAGAAGCAATGATAGAAGCAGAAAAAATAAAAAAGTTAAAGACAATTTTTAAAGGTTTGAAAGTTTTCTTGAATAGAGAAATACCAAGAGAGCCTTTAGTTTTTATTTTACGTTGTTTCGGAGCCGAAGTATCTTGGGATAAATTACTCTTTGTTGGGGCGACATTTGATGAAAACGACGAAACAATAACGCATCATATAGTGGATAGACCTAGTATGACCAAGCAGTATATTTCTAGGTAATGCTTAGAAATATCTTTTTTATTATCGAGTTTTTAATCAATATCTTAATTAGCTGATGTTTTTATAGATATTATGTACAACCACAATGGGTTTTTGATTCAGTGAATGCTAGAGAATTGTTACCTGTAGAGAAATATTTAATGGGTTGTGTACTTCCGCCACATCTTTCACCATTCTCGGACAGTCGTCATGATCAAACTTACATTCCACCAGAGGAACGTGCTCTTATGGACCCTGAATTTAAGCTTAACGATGGTGCGTATTCGTATTCTAATTAAATAATTATTAATAGGCAATAAGTAGTAAAAAATGAATTTTCCTTATTTATTAGATGAAGATGAATCCGAAGAAGAGACAGAAAATGAAGAGGAAAGGGAAGAAGATGAAACAGAGGAAAGAGATTCTGAAGAAGATTTGAAAGAGGAAATTGAATCGAGTAAAATGTCGGACGGAATAAGTGAGAAAGAACTACAACGAAATCGATTGAAAAAGGTTGGTTATCTCCAAACACATCCTTGTGTATACTTTTATACGAATACTTGTATATACTTATTTTGTATATACTTTTAATTACAGAAAATGAAAGTCAAAACTGGAGAAGTGACGAAGGAGGATCCATGGGAGAAGAAACGGCAAGAAAGGCAAGAGTACCGATTACGAGAACGAATGATCAAAAAGAAACATCGCAAGTTGTATAGGAGCATGATGGATGGTCGTAAAGAGAGAGCCAAGGAAATATGGCTTCTTCGCAAGAAGAGGCGGCTACATGATACCGCTGAGAAACAAAAGCGCAAGGAAGAACGTAAACAGAAAAAAGCTAAAATTGCTGAATGAAATTGAATAAAAAGAAAACAAAAAGTAATATAAGCTTAACGTTTAATTTACTTTCGTTGTACATATATCATATTTCTAAGTGTACCGTATTAAGTATTACACCTTATCATGTTTTTTATATCACTTACCACGTTCCTTTTTTATGTTGTTGTATTAATGATTTCGATCATAAATTTACGAAGATTCTACCGTGGAACGTGATGACTTTTTCGATAATCGTAGGTACAGTTACGCGTAATGGAGAGATGCCTTCAATCCAGTCCTCCCACTTACCGGAAGCCCACGTAGCCGACGATCCTGGTCCCTACCTTTCCACCGAAGGACTTTGAAGGCCAGACTACCCACACACGCTAGCCTACGCAATCGCGAGCGCCATATGTGTGTGTATGTACGTCTTTATGAAAGTTATTCATCGCGATGGTGCTCTTGATTTAATGACCATGCATAACAAATTTTGCACGTTCGACACTGCTCCGTTAATGGCACTGTTCGAAAGGTCGTGCATTGATCTCGAGCAGTTCAATCGTGGAACGCTCTTCATTTCGGGTTCGTTTCGGTCATTCGATCTCTAATGCGTCTTTGATTACTTCCGTGACTTTCGCTAGACGAATTAGCATTGAAGGTCGAATCCATTTAATGGCGGATAAATTACCATCAATGCATCCGGTCACTTTGCGTACTATGTTCGTGAGTCACCTTGAATCGAACATTGGAATCGGATGCGAGAACGAGATACTCATAGGTGGGTATCTCGCCATTTCTGTTATTTTGCAATTTTATAATTTTTGCGCTTTCCTTTTTTAGTATGGACACATCCTCATGGAAGAATTTCGAAGAGTCGTGAGCGATATTTGAATTCAATTTCAAAAATTTTATTTAGCGATTGTATCATCACGATCGTAAAAGCAAAAGTATATAACGAGCTTTTCACACAGTGAAAGTAAACACCCGCTTTGTTATTCGTTGGATTTCTATGCGGTCATCATCGTGATTTTCACTGATCGATTATCGGGACGATTTTCATTTCTATTCAAGACACGAACCTCCCCGTTTGCAATGCCGTACGACCAATACCGAGGCTCTAACGATACTAATCGTGCTTCTAAATCGCTTATAAAGGACAAAGAAATGACTGGTTTCGGAGAACGTAAAAAAGTTATAGAAAATTAAACAAGAGGAAACGAAACAATATAAATCTTTTCTACGTAAATCAGTTCAAACTTGTGCAACACGTTTCCTTTCGATAAATCATTTCCCGTTCAAACAATCGGTAAACCGCCATGTCTTGCGTAAAAAAAGCACTACTTCTGTTTCTCGTCAAGGTCGACAATTCATTAATGTCTATTTATGAAAATCGACTTGCAGCGTTTCTCTTTCGTCTGACATAGGTTTTTCACGAGAACGCTCTCGACTCTGGAACCCACTTCTCATCGATTTCTTCGGTTATTTGCAGTGGTGACTGAACCGATGTGTCGCGACACTATCGTCGGTGAAGTCACCAATACTCAGTCCGATCTAGGTGTGCGAGCCGCGTTCAGATCGGATGCTTACGTCACCCTTGCTATTCCTGTTCCAGCCCATCTCCATTCCGATTCCGAGTATCCTTAAAAACGAGCATCCCTAGAAACTGCAACACGATCCAATAACGTTCTAATCTGCTGCTCTAACTTGCGGTCTTCAACAAATTACTCTGCTTCGTTAGATCTTCGGATTTCGCGCAATTCCACCATGAAAATCAAAACAATTTTCACTTGACCATCTTCCTTGATTGCATAGCGATTAGGCTTGGGCATTTATTCTATGTTTTGTGAACTTGGATATATGTTCTTTTAAGCGTAGAAGAATTTGTAAAGGAAGATTAGGAAACAAGGATTATCCTTTGGAATTTTATGCTTTGGTTCCTGAATTTTTTCTTTCAGGATATCGTCGATACTGAATTTGGTGCGAAACCTGGATGTGAGTGCGTGGGACGTAGCTGCGAGAACATTGGGACTACCTACATGGCTAGTGGTAACGCATCCGACTGTGAAATATCAAGGCTTTCGAAAACTCTTTCCTTCGAGTTCGAAGGTAACAACACTTACACGAGATTAAAAGATTACATCGACGATGATGAATATAACGTGGAAAATAAAAGAGAATACGTTATAAAATACAGGTAATTCGTAGATAATAAAAACGATAAAGAGATGTTCCAATGATTACCGTTTAGAGTGTCCCCGTCACAATGTTTCACACAGTAATATACACGGTCGTGTAATTAACTGTGGATGCAAAGTAAACAGCAAAGTTACCATATCTATTTGTATTGACATGTAGGTACGAATCAGGAAGAACGGCCTTGAATTTCATCAGTATCCCGCGTAATTGCAGTGTAGCGTCTCGCGAGGGATCATCAACGAAGTAGAAGAGGCGGGTTCCGTTTTCGCGAGGCGAACACAGTGGATCGTTACCTGTTGGAAAAAAAGTGTAATAAATGGCAGAGGATGCCTCTCATATGAGCAAGCGAATAATTATATAATCAAGGTTATTACTGCGTTAGATAATCGATGCACCAACGCGATAAAGACGCCGCTGCGTTTGGTTGATAATATTAAAGAGTGGCCTTGGAACACTTCCCCCCAAGATCTTGCTTAAAAGATCGTCATCAAAGCTGATGCTATGCGAAAGACGTTCGAGTTGAATGCACTTTCATGCGTTTAATTGTTCCTTACCGGCCGTTCGCCTCCGACGATGATTAACTTCGATGATTTCAATGCCGACAGAAGCGATGCGTTTGCTCGAGGGATCTTAAACGGGCTTCGTGTTTCATCTGTACGACGACGTTGGCGTGAAGAAAACGCCACGACCACGTTTATTAAAACTTGCAACGGATGAAAAAGTCTCTTTAATTATGTTTAAAATCGCGTGACGCGATGTTCTAGTTTTAGTATTCGTTTAATGCTTAAACTTATGGCTACGGTGGACGCGTTTTAACGAACTAAACATCTGGATGATCTTGCATTATTGAATCAATATTATTGGAGAAATTTTGCAAGTCACCAGTTACGAATTATAGATATTACTAAACATCTTTGCAATAATATTGGCAATATTAACAAGAGATCCGTGAGAGAATCGTTGTCCCAAAAAAAAAAACCACTGTCATGGAAATACCCTCGATCAGGAGTCAACATTACATCACATTATTAACATATTCTTGATATTTAATAAAGCCAAGTAAATGATTTGCAGAGATATAACGAGTTACGAGAACAAAGGAACGAAAATTATGAGCGGTGCTGTTAATCGTACCTTTCATTAAGAAAATCAGCAGCAGGATTGGCTATTTCAATCCGTCGCGGCGCGAATTATGCGCTATAAATCAGCCTGGATACTTTTACGCGGCGTTCGATCGCGAAAGAGGTAAACGCGTCGATTATCGTGACCTCCGGCCGATCTAGGAATTCCTGTTGCTCGACGGAAAAGCGCGGTGCGTTATGGAGTGTCGTCGGCGAAGCGTGTGGCGATTGCATTGTGATGTAACGCATGATTCAATGGAATAGGGGATCATTCACGTCGGTTGGCGACACGTGCCTGGCTCGTTTGCAAATTGGTCAATTATCATCGATCACCGATGATATTGGTCGGTATTTTAATCGAACTTCCTTCCTTCTTACGTTCAACCTTTACGGGGGGATGAACATGTCGAGGCAACCTGTAGGACAGGTATTTCCATGAAATCGGAATACCACAGAGTAACGTAGATTTTTTTGTAACCAAGATTATCCATTATCGTGCATTAACGTTCGTTTCGCTAAAAGAACCGATAATCGAACGTTAAATCGAGGAAATCCATAGGAAAGAAAACATTGCATAGTTAGTCCATACTAGGATTACAGGATAATTTATTTTAAACGAAGGATGTTATTTATAGGAAGTAAAAAAGAAGAGGAAAAAAGAGCGTTTAGTTGCTACCAAGAGAGGAGTAGCCGAGCTGTTTAACCGGAGCGAAGAGAGATCTCAAAGGGGCAGGTATTTATTACGGAAGAAGTTGACTCCAGGAACAGTGTCAGCATTCATTCTCGTCATCACGGGGTGCCGTGAGCGTGTCCGTAAAAATGTACAAGATGTTCAAAGGGAGACTAATTACAAAGTGGTTTGCGTGGCGGACGGCCGAGCTTTTGAAATTTGATCGAGCAACCGATCGCCTCTCCCTGGTCTGGCGTCGAAGTTTATCCTCAGTTGGCCAGGCGGATGACGCATCGTCGAAAAGAATACGAAATGAACGTGTGCCCCCACGAACCCGTTACCCACACTATTCCCCGGCGAACTCGAGCTCCCTATCGTATAAAGTACAAGGTGTGCTTCTAAGGTGTATCTGAGATCGAGAGATTCTACTTGAAAGATAAAGCGATACGTTGTACTCTTGGTTCTTTCTTTTCTTTTTTTTAATTTGCAGTTCGATTAAGCCTTAGAGGTTGAGATTTTATCTGATGAGAATTCTGTTCTGAAGCTGTCATTCGTAGCGATCGCAAGCAATAATTTTTTTACTATTTATCTTCGATCATAATTATTTAATTATATCTAATTTGGTATTATTGGCTTTTAAAGTACAAATAAAAATGTATTTTGATGTGAAATTTCACGCGCGGTAACATTATCATGATTTCCTTTAATAGATTCGCTATTGTATTGGCGCATATATCGCGTCCATTCGATTCCACTTTAGATTCGATTTCGACAGAAACGAAATAGTATGCGCTGTGTTAGAAGAAATATTATTATGTAGAATAAAGGTCTTTCTGGTGAAAAAATTACGAGTGAGAGGTAGCTATATAACGTATAGCATTTAAGGGTTAAAAACAAGACCAGATGGTTTACTTTCCCGCAAATTTCAATTGCTCTGCGTGAAACCATGAATCACCGTTAACGTAATCGCTGGCAGGTTGCGCAACATTGTTTCGACCGAGGCAACCACAAATAACGCGATCTTGAGAAAACAAAAGCTTTACCCTTTTTAATCAGGCAAAAGATCGCTCGATATCACAGGGAGGATCGTTGGTTGGATTCACGGAAGCCGAGATCTCCCTCGACCGGGATCTCATGGATCGTTGCTCGATGCTTTAAAAGATTGCATCGTGCCTCACGGATCGTTGCTTCGATCCGCGGAAGGAAAAATCCATGGGATCCGGGGATCTTGCCGGGAATCGTCTACCAGCCCATGGAACAACAGTTAATACACAACTTGTATTATGCAGGTGTACACATACACACACGCACACACGTATAGTCGGTGGAGGCAGGAAGGACTAAAAAACCGGGGACTGAATCGCTTCGAGGATATCGGCAAAAAAAGCTCATTTGGTATTTCGTTGGCTAAAACGTTCGCAAATATTTGCAGTGTAATTATTGAAGGAGCACATCGATCCGTGCGAAGATGTGGTTTCGCACTTTCCTGCCTTGTTCGTGGACCTCTCCTTCTGTGATTGCTAAACGCTTCGCGTGACAAATTTCTTGTTACGTCAGAAAACAGAAATGTAAGTACCTATATATATATATATATGGTGTTTCATAATAATCGGATTTTACTATGAAATGACCGTTTATTTGTAGGTTCTAACTGACGATTTGATCGATTTATCGACTATACGCGAGGGTTCAGCGCGTAGATAATATAGTGCGTATATAATCATTCTCTAGTAAAAAAAATATATATATATACTTGTACTACTTTTCTATCGAACTCCCGATATATCGCAGTAATTTATTTCAGCTGAATTCAAACGCGATAAATCCTGAAGACGTTACATCTCTCGAGCGTTCTATCTACGCTTCCTATCGCAACTTTGACAATTATCATGAATCAAGTCTCGTATCCTGTGTACGCCTTCACGGTTAACGAAGGCGGGAAAATGTCTTTTTTCGCATTTCCGCAGAGCCCCATTCCGTGAAATCACTTGCAGTGTCGTCAAACGAGATCACGAAGTCTGGTTACACGCGACTCTAATGACACCGTGTAGCCGGGCTAGAGTACATCGGTGTCGCTGAACCCCGGCGCCTCGAGGCACTTCACAGGCGGAGGCCACGGAGAAGAATCCACGGACGTGCACCTCTATACTTTGCACCATTACGCTTAATCTACGACCTGCCTTTGCATCGTGTCGATTCATAGAGGTACACCGACGTAGAAACGAACGTCACCAACCAACACGGCTCGTCCG